>NC_134171.1:47053289-47356320 GCF_964188355.1 Buteo buteo | reverse complement strand
AGGAGGGGTGCAATAACATTAATTTAAATGCTAATGCAAATCAAAGCAACATCATGTTTCTCTAGCTTTCCCTGTAGATAAAATTCCGTACATTTGGTTGAAAAGCTTACATTTTTTCTGCATTGTGGATACATTGCCTCGTGCAGTATCAGTGAATCTCTATTTTATTTTGGACTGAAACAAAATTTGAAATATGACTTGTAGTTTTAGTTGGAATCTATTTCTTAGGCTTAAGTAAAATGTTTACTGAACATTGGAGAAGACAGAACATTTATCAGAAACTTGAAATCCCTTCTTGTGGTACAAGCTCTGAGCCTGTTTCTGCAGGCATGTGAACACAGTGTATACTCTCAATGTGGTCAGCAAAAGAGGTATATACAGTGTTTTCAATGTCAAACTTACCAGTAACTTCCCTCTACTTAAACTAAACTGTTTCTTGACACATCTGTAATCCATAGGTGTTCTGTGCATTACTCCTCATCAGGAATGTTGGGGGATGCATTCTGATTTTTAATGTTCAATGCTAGAATGACCAAACTAAAATAATATTCATATGGTAATCTAAACTTTTTGAAAAAGTAGAATTGCATTACTGTATACAGTGGAAAGCTATTTATTGTACCTCTGGGCTTATTCCTCTAAAAATCATAGTGTAAAAAAAATCTTTGTCAAGCCTGAACTGATGTATATAACTGAAATAATGTAAAGTTATATTTTCATGTTTTTATACTTAACAACATGATGGGAATACATAATGTATGAGTATTTCAATTACAGATAATATTTGATTGGATAATACACATCTGAGTTAAAAAGCAGTAATCATAGTTTAATATCCATGTTACAGTACATCAGTATATTGCTATATAAAGTATGTCTGTGTGCATTTAAGTGAAAAGTAGTCAAGAGTGATGAAAGCTGTCCAAGGGTTTTTTATTCATTTTATATGAAAACTGTTATGGAGCAACCAAAATGTTTATGAACTCAAACTTGTGTAAATTTCAAAATGTCCTTTTACTGTAGCTTTTTGTTTACAGTACAGTATCTTATTTTCTGCTTTGTTAAATGAGTAACAGTACAAAGCTGGACATACACTTTCTAAGACATTAACGTTCCCGTTTTTTCATGTATACCTATATGACAGAAAATGCTTCTGATTTTATTTTTCAACCTAACACATGATGGCTTTTCTGGAGTGTTGTATAAACTTCAATCATACATAAAAAATCTTCTTAAAAAAGGCAAAAGACCTTTAATGTCTGTTTAGTATTATTGAAATCTGGTTTCTTATTTACTATAAATGTATTTTCCTAAGATTTTACATAGAGCAAACATGTTTGTCCCCACAGACGTGAAATTTCCTTGAAGAGTTTTGCAAGGAGAATATAAATCTTCCCCCAAATCATCTTGTCACTCAAGGGTAGATTTGCTGTAGTTTGCGTTATCGCTAAACAAAGTAATGTAACTTTCTTGCCAACAATATAATTGTATTTCTGGAATGTAACCTTGATTATGGTTATAATGGCAGTGTGATAGGATGATAATATCTATTAAGTTACTCTACTTAAAAATTGTCAGCTTCAGTATTTTTTTACTTCAACAGATTGTTGATGTGTCCAAAGCAGAGAAAGAACCTAAGAAATGGCAAGTATTTTAGGTATATATTAGTAGCGTCGCTACAAGAAATCTGGTACAACAAAGAGTTCACTGTAATAGGAAACAGATTGCATCTGAAGACGTTTGCAGTGTGAAAGGTACAACATTTTTATTTAATGTGTTACACATTTTAACAGAATGTGTTTCTGGGGTATCAGCCTCCTCTTTGGGTGATAGATGTAGGCAGTATCTTTAGATGAAGTACTGTGCACAAATAATTATATTTTAAAATACAAATACAGGATTTCAGCTATCATTTGGTACAGTTAGTTAAGTGAATACAGTGTGGTCACCAGCAAAATAGAATCATCAGCAGCTATTCTGCATAATATCCCTAGAGAGTACTCAGACCTGTTTCACAGTACCAAAGTTTATTGTTTATTAAATCTTCTCATTTAAGCTGTCATGGGATCACAAAAACTTGCTGTGAGAGATCTATTGGGTCCAGATTATCTTAGGAATTCATATTATATCAAGCACTTAGAATAAAATTCAGCAAATTACTTAGCTGTGGACTTGACTTTGAACATTTTCCCTAGCATCAGTTTTTGTAGATAATAGAGAGTACTACATACCTGTGTGAGACATAATAGAGTTATGGAATTGTATACAGTAATGGCACCTATGTGACAAATCTCATTCAATGTATGCCTACTATTGGTCTTCCTGAAATTTCTGCTCATACTGCTCCTAATACTCTGAACTTCAGGGCTGCTTCGAATAGATCAGTGGTAAAATTGCCCTAAAATTTTTTTATTTTTCTGTCTTGAATGCTGTCTTTTCTCTCCCCAAAGAAGTTTGATAAGCATGTCTGCATCTAATATCTGGGGACCTACAGGAACTTGGAAGTGATACCAACTTCATAACAGAGTCTCAATTAATTCCTACTTGCATTTAGTAGGTGTCAACTCCTTGTACCCTGAAGTAACCGTAATATTCATCATGTATCTTTTTTTTAGAGGTTTCCTGAAAGTAGCGAGTATCACTTTGATGATCACAATTTCAATTAGAGTCATTTAGTGCTTTAACATAAAATTTATTGAATTGATATTCTTTGAAAAAAAGAAATCTTTAAAATATGATTGTTGTAAACAAGTGGGAAAAAAATAGAACATAGTAAGATACAATGCAAAAATTTTGAGAATTACAGATCTAACTCACCTGCAGCTTTTATGTGTCACAAGGCCTTCCCACAGTTCCTAATCTTATCATTAGGGCATATTACATGATGCACTTGCCTTCTTTCCCTCTTGCCCCACCATATGCAGTTAGTGTTAATACATACTTTTTAGCTTATTAGGCAGACAGGAAATATAGTTACTGTATAAAATACTTACTATAATTTTATAAAAAATTATTTGGCAGTCATTAAAAATGTTTATTATAGCTTATTGCATATGTCTCTGTATTAAAGAAGCAGTGATGATAAAGGTGGGAAATACAGGTGATCTAAACTAAACCCTTAGTTCAAGTGGCATCATCCACTGTACTTTTTTCTTGTATCAGTCTCCTTTGTACATCTCTTACTGCTAATGAAAATTTAGCTACCTCTGTAGACAGCTCAGTGCTTTACTTACCTCAGTGGTAAGAAGATTCTTTATACCTAGAAGAAAAGCACTTAATTCCACAAAGTTGTCCAGTGAATGACTTTGTGGCATTTGCCCAAAGTTCTTCCTCACAATATACTTACAACTCTCACTCAACAGGAAAGGACCGTTACTGCATGCTGTAGGCGTAGAGAAAAAGTTCACATTTCATTTGTCATTATTTTTAACAAATATTGACATCTCAGGAATGACTTATCTGTGTTAAAGCATTTACTCCTACTAGTCTTCTGGCTGAAGACTGTGATTTAAAATACATATTTAAATTAAAATGGCTTTTATTTATTTGCTTTAAAGATCCCAAACCTAATTTTGAAGATGTATCTTATAGAATAGGAAAGGGCTGCTAAGCATTAGTGGCTAGACCAGCACCTTGAAATTGCCTTCAGTTAGTTCATAGCTGGAGGTGGGGGACATGCTACAAAGAAAGGGGTTCCAATGGGTCCCGCGAGCCATGCAGGACCACACTGCCTCCTCCGCAGCTTTCCGTGCACAGGAGGCAAGCAGGTGGGCAAAGCTGAAATAGGAGTTGGAGAGGCAGTTTTGTGTCATTCTTCTGTCCTCTCACTCCTAAAAGGTGAAGGAGCATCCAAAAGAGACAGCAAGGAGGATTTATCCCTATATTCTAAGGATAGAAAATATACTCACAATTGGTTTTTTTTTCTTTTAAAAACCCACTGTTGATGCAGTTTTGAAATGATAAGTCTATGTTTTAGTTTATGGTAAACAGTTCTTAAAATTGGAAAATAAAATCTGTTTCTGGAGCCATTTACTGTTAGTAATGCGTACACATACTAGCTTCTTAGAACGGGACAGCCCAGAGTCCTTCTGGCATGTGCTTTACTGAAGCATCAAGAGCATCTTGTTAAAAATATACTTGGAGGCTTTTATATGACAATTTTTTACCCAACTTTCAAGTTGTATTGTTACTGCCTGCCCTTCAGCACCATATTCTCTGAGTTAAGAGAAAAATGTAATTAAAGAGGTCAAGCCATAGCTCTTTCACTTAATAGTATGCTTTACAAATAACATAATAGTATGCTTTACAAATAACATAATATTTTTCAGTAGTTGGTTTCCCTTATGAGTTTCATTATGAATAACAAACACATTTTGGGTTACCTCATACTCGTAAATAATGGAATAGTCACAGAAATATATTTTCTGGTTTTGAATGAGTAGATATTTTTTATACTGTCGCAATGACTAAAGGTACAATAATACAAACTACATGATTTTTACTCAGGTGCTTGCTTTTATATTTGTTACTGTTGTTTTTAATAATTTCACAAAACTGTTGGAAGGCTATTTACATAAATCTGGAACTAAGTGGCTTGGCAGCTAATACAAGTTACCTGTAGCTGGCATTCATCATTCAGTTTCAGCTACTATGTGTTAATAAGTAAGCAGAGTTGCTGATACATGAAAATGAAGATTGTGGATGTTCCAGTATATATGTATGTATACATAACCATACACGAATATGGAAATGCAGTAGTAAAACTAGTGCTGAGTTTGATAAGGCCATACTCAAAAATGATGATAACCACAGCAATAATTCATAGTAGGGCCAGTAGAGAGAGGAAGGTTCATAAGCAAGTGCCTTAGCACCTTTAGTTTGAATAAATATGGAACCTTACATGTCCATAGGACACTGTGAGTCCCCGTCGACCTCAAATCAACAGTGAATCCCATAACTTCAAAATCTGGTGTAACTCCTGTGATCGTCTTTGTTCTCACTGACAGGATTAAGTTCTACAGAACTTCTGTGAGAAAAACAGCCTCTTCCACGTTACCTTTGGCCTACACAACAAGGTCAAACGAAAGCTATTGCATGCGTCATTGCGTCTCACTTCAGCAGCAGGGATGAAGGGTTGATGTGTATGCATGTATATGCGTAATTTTTCAAATTACACTGTCTTGCCTCTTTAAAAATCCACACAATTGATCTGAGAGGCTCAGGTTTAGTTAAATCTAACATTACATGAACAAGGACAAACAAAACATTACTTTTTGTAAGTTATTACTTGATTTTCTGAACCAAAACCTCTATAAGAAGTTAATGCCTCCAAAACAAAGTACTGGGCATTGACAGGGCTGGATACTACACTACCTACTTTGAACATTGCAATAATATATACTGCTATGGTGCTGTGGCAGAATTCTGTCCACATTTTATATTACTTTTTTACTGGCATAGATAAATGAGTAGTATAAGCTATAGAAAATCACTCTCACAGTGTAGGCTTGGCAGACAATTTTCAGGCAATTTCTGTATCTGTGGCATTACCATTTCTTTAAATCTGCACCTTCTGAATATAAAAATAAAGCATGTGATAAACTGTTTTTATAAAGCCATTATCTTCAATGAGAGCAGGATTTTACTCAACACGTTTTCTTCATCCTGATGGCTATACTTACCTAAAGTACTTGTTTTCCACAGGAACAGTTTTCACTCTTTTTCACTGTATGCTTTTGCTTGTTCTAAGGTATCTAAAAATATATAAATAGAAATATTTTTTTTAGTGTTATAGATCCACTATTAGATGTGGGAGATGTTCATCAGTTCTGCTTAGTCCACCTTATAAGCTGCTTTCTATAGGAGATCTTTGTCGTTTTATGCTTGTAATTTACTTTTTGATTTTTTTTCATTGGGAGAGATTTTAGCACATTGAGGAAAAAAAGTAACATTGCATACCTACCCTGCTTGCTGATTTGAGATGTTGCCCAAGTCATTCAAAGTCATTCAGCTGATGAGTATGTCCCGTGACTCACACCTCTTAAAGAACCTTTCTCAGACTGCAGGGACAAAGACTGCTCTGAGGAGGGTGAGGTTTTATGTGTCAGTCGGATCCTGCCCCACTGAAGTCCAGGGAAGCCGGGGTGTCACGACCCGGTCAGAACCTCCCAGCTGTCTGTATGCAGCCACGCAGGGGTCTCCCCTGGGGTCACCGCACTTGCGCTCATGCTAGCAAAACTGAGTTGTTAGCACGGTCAAGGTGCAAAAACTTTCTCCACTCTGAACATGATGCTGAGGGGGACACCTGTCCCCTTCTTCCCCGTCCACACTTTCTGAAAAGCTTTTTCCCTTCCATGAACTGCAGCCATTCATATTCAGAAAATTCAGGATGTAAATGCAGAAAAATTGCATTAATATGAAATAATCATATTTTGTATTTTGTATCATATCGTATTTTGTCAGCATAGAGGAAACTTAGCATTTACCCTCACTCAAGAAAACTGAGCACAGCCATCTTGGCTGGCTGAACAATTTTATGGAGATTTTTCTCATTGGGCAAAAAAAGTCACTACTTTATGAATTATGACATCAAATACTATCATAAAAGAAAATGTGTAAGCTTCCCAGTAGACAGGATCATGAGAATGTAGGTGTTATTTTTTTGGTAAGATGCTAGCTAAGATTATAGTATGTGGACAGCCTTTCTTTATGCATGTTGTAATATGCTATGTAAATCAGAGGATTATTGGCTTGCCGAGTGATTCTTGTGCGGTGTCAGACCTGTATAATAATATATATACAAATAATACAATTATGTTATTTTTTTACTTTTTTAAAGGGTATCCTTTGATCACTTACACAAATAAATCTAAGTTAGGAGCAATACAAATAGTTGAAGTGTGAAGCAGAACTGCTCAATGTGACAACATCACCTGGTCTATGCTACTTTCTTTTTTTCTTTTTTTTTTAAATATCTGTTGAAAAAACAGTGTCTTGCTAGAAGCAATAAGAAACAAAACAGTGGGTAAGAGAACGCAAACCAAACTTCAGTGTGACTATAGGATGGGGTTTTGAAGCCATGACTTGGAACTCTGATACTGCTTAGTAAATAAACTAGAACTTCAGTTCTCATTTATAAGTTACAAAGTTAGAAGAGGTTTGGTAGATTTTTGTGGTGTAGCTGAATCATAGAAATGTGTCATAATGAGTGTAGACACTGAATATAGCCTCTGGCATTTAATGCATAGACCTATCCAGCTTCCAGGTATTAGCTATTTTAAGCTACCTTGTGAAATCCTTACGGGCAAGACTTACTGCTTAGCTAAATCAGCTCCCATTCTGGCTGTCCACATCAAATCAGTTTCTGGGGATAAAAATCAAATCTGGGGATAAACTAGACCATTTTCTTTCCAAATGTTCTTTTCAGCTGGCTTGCTTTGTTTTTTAAAGTCAATATTCAACAGCTAACTTAGAGTAATTATTTTTCTTTCCTTGCTGGCAATACTCTTTAGGTTTTGGTTTTTTTAAAGCTTTTAACTAAAGTTGGTTAAAAGTGTTTATTGACCAGAAATGTGGATTATCAGTCAAGCCATTATTTTTTTTTAAGACACTGACTATTTTCTACTGAAAATATAGAATGCTTCATGCTGTAGCAGAGAAGAAAGATATGAGGAACTGTTGCAAGAGGATTTAGGTGAGATTTTGTTTGGCTTGTTTTTCAAAAAAGTTTTGTCTTTTTACTTGTTTTCCTTTCACTACAGCTTTTTTAAAAAAAAAAAAAGAAAGAAAATTAGTCTTCTCTGTAATCATCCTCTGCTATTACATGCTCTGGTGACATTGGTTGGCATCAGTGAAGCCACCTGGATACCTTGGAAAATGTTCCCATGTTCATGTAGATAGATGGTAGAACTGCCCAATGTAATAATAGATGTTTTCTGTCAGATTTCATTTCCATGTGGATGTGATTGTTCACTTGTTTTGTACAGTTTTGTTTGTAGTGCAGCTACAGATGCAGAGATCAGTGGGGAAAAAAGTAAATATGTTATTTCTTAAAAGAGTAGTGTAGAATATGACAGAGCACGCCTGAAGTCTCTGCAGAAATATGTTTGAAAAAGAAATGCTTTATAAAAAAACTGACTTGCCTCTGAGCATCCCTTAATGAGAGGGGAAACTAAGTGGCTTCTGTGTCCTGCAGTTGTATTCCCCTGAGTAGAAAATCCTGTTCTAAAGGTCAAGAGTGTGTACAGAGGTATTTTCGCAGAATCAGCCCTAGTTGACTGAATGCTATATAAAGATGTAAGTATTGGTATTGAGCACGTGATGAAATGCACAAAGGAAATTTCTTTAAAAAGTAATTAGCATGATATTTTTTTTTCCTTTCAGTTACATCCTCAAACCTAGCAGTGTCAGGGGTTTTTTTTGATCAGTACAAAATGCATGTGAATTAATGCTCCATGTCCTCCTCCTGCAAATTCCATCACCATTACATACCACTTGCAATTTTTAGTATGGACAGATCTTCTACAGTAGATGTCCTCATCAAAGTCATCACCTTATAGAGCTTAGCTCATGTTTTATTTCAGATTCTAAAGAATTAATCATATACGTAAGTCCTACCATCAAAGTGCCCGAAGAAAATTGATTTTGATAGTAGACTACTTTTTGGCACAATGAAGTCTCACCAGATCATTTAGGATCCTTTCCCTACCTGGTTGTTAGAAACAATATAGTAGTATTTCTTGATTTTAATATGAATTTTCATCCATTATTGTCTTTCTGTCTGAAACGTCTTGCACGCTGTTTTTCTCCCTCTTAGGAACAAAAAGATGATGCATGGGACACCACAGGTATATTTCTGAAACCCTCTGCAGATACTGTCATTTGTATGTGTAGGTGCTTGGCTGTTTCTCATCTTAATTCCTCTGAGATCTTTATGGCTGATAAGATTTAAATCTTCCAGACTTTGTCTGTATGTCTTTGTGTTGGAAACCTGTTTTGTAACCTGTTAACATTCCCTCAGTGGCCATTAACTAATGACTAATGCCATTCAGATACAACATTTAATTAGTATAAAACCTTGAGGCATATACACTGTTTTACAAATAATTTAATATTTATGGCACTCTATAGTGAAGACTTAAGCATGCAAGTTAGGATGCTGAGGATAAGAGATGATAAATGAACAAAAGTATAGAAGAAATAAAATGTGAGACATTGCAGGCCGGTTGTGTTGATCTGAACATATACTCTTTGTTTTGTTTTTTGATACTAAGGCTTTAATCTTTGATTCTAAATTGTCTTAATGAAAAATGGAGTAAGACATGGAAATATATATTGTGACTTCCATCTGGTAATACTACTTATTCCAACTAAACAAATTTTTACTCTAATAGTGAAAACTGAGGAAAAGAAAACCCTTTCCCATGAGCATCTTATACTACTGATTTTTTTAGCATAGCATTGCTGCTGCTTGGAATATTTCTTTCATTTCTTTTTGGAAGCTTGTCCTTCAGAGAGACATGCAGCTGCAAACATAAAATGCTTATTTTGCAAGTGCCTGGAACTTGCTGAATCATTCTGTCTTTGCCAGATAAGTATTTTTTTATGTTTCTACTCTGAACTTGAGGAGGTCGTACATTTTGATAGCATTTGAGTTCTGAAATCAAGCTATGATACCTAGATATATGAAAATTAGCTCTTAAATTAGTTTCTTGCCATGACTTAGCTCAGAGGCTTCTATGTTGTCTGCAAGATGGATTGCCCTTTGTGTTGTTTTACATGCTAGTGATTGTTATATAGTAAGAACCATAAAATTTAAACTTTCCATGTTAAAAAACCTTTCCAGTTCCATTTGTCTGTGTGCTCGTGTTCAATCAGCCATGTAAAGTGTCTTATTTCGGATACATTCAATTGTAGTCAGGCCTGTAATTTCCATGCTTATTTGGAGACTTTATTAAATAAATTATGTAGCATTCACTAAACATGGAGTTAATCTTTCTGTTGTTCCTTCAAGTTGATTCAGACTTGAGACCTGGTTTAATCATGATATTCTTTACAAGAGTTGTTGATAAAAATTATGGACGGTGTCCTGCTATTCCTCTTGATGGAAGCTATTTACCCATCTATTTAACCTAAATACCACTTTGGGAAAAATGAGTTAAGCTGACACAAGCAAAAAGGTGTTTTACAAACTCCAGGACCAGTGTGTTCTACTGCTTTACAATCTGCATCACATTCACCTCAAAAGCTTGTCTAACCTGATCTTTAATAGAATAATACATCATTGTATTAAGAAGAATAATTTTTATCTATGGGTTACAATTTTTAGAGCTGCACAAAAGGCCTATTTTTCTTAACTAAAGTGCCAATATTCTCAGTTTTGGTGAAAATGTACTTCTGCACAAATAAGCTGTATGTAATAGTGCAGGGATGGATGACTGTCACTTTTTATATAAAGAGCTCAGTGAACACAAGTCCTCTTTGAAGCGGGAGGTATCCTGGCACAGAGTTCAAGAGATTTCCTGCTTCCAGACTCTGTAGTTTTAAAGGCAGAATGATCCATGTATGAAATGATAGATCATAAAACCAATGCAAGAAGGACTGAGCCTGGGACATTACTTGGCACAAAGTGCAAACACTTGTATGTAGGAGTAAGAATGGTAAGCCAGCAGAAATTGTAAATTTTCCCGTACCCGCCTGTCTGTCCATTTCTCCATTTCATTTTGCTCTAGAAAAAATAGAAAAGATAATCACCCATTTTCTTATGCTGGGAAAAAACCCACCACCTCACTTCAGGCATCAGACATGGCACATAAAAGGTTGGTGAAAGCATCCTGCACAGTTTTTGCTATGAACTATCTTCCTATCTTTTGAATGTTCAGTATGCCTGGTACCTAAATTAAACAGTGAAAATCTCTTATAAGCCATTTATCAGATTTTTCTCCACATGCCTTTGTCAATTAAGATTTCCCTGGTGATTTCTAAGTCTCATCAAAAGGTTTTTATAAAGAAGAAGGTTAAACTGACATGAAGATGTTTAAGACATCCTGCTTACAGGGTGATCTATGCTACTAATGACTGGCAGCATACCCAGAATAGCAGTCTTCTGAGAGAGCTTTAGAGTTTATTTTTCACAGTCACTGTGAAGTGAGACAGGAGACAGAAGAAAAAGGCCTTAAATGCACAAAGGTTAAAATATGTCTAGGATGCAGAAGTGCTAGCCTGATGAATGAAAAATGTCCAGATTAGCATTGAAACACCTTAAACCCATGGGGCATTTCCAGGATCATTGAATCACTCTTAGCTGATGATTGTCAAGCAATGATTTTAGTAAGTAATGAAATCTCTGAGAATACTAGCTTGTAGAGAGTGACCTTGTACTGGATGATTATGAGTTGATTCACTATAAATTTAGCATAAGGATTAACTGAAGTAGCCTTACAGTTAAGGGTCTCTCTTTCAAACTGTGACACAGCAAAGCCAGCTCCATACTAGTACATCCAGCAGTGCCCACCGTGTTCCAGGCACCAGACTCATCATCTATCCCATTAAACTGCTACAGCGGTCCCTGCCGCACTGTTGGCTGCTGCCAACCGAGCATGCTCCCAAGCAATTCCCAGGGATACTTTAGGGATGAGAATGTCCCAATGATCTTTCCCATTCGGCATTTTGTAAATCATCACAACATTTTGGCATATAGGAAAGTTTGCTGTAACAAACAGAGGCAATTGCATGCCCATTAGCTTGAGTGCACAGGAATATTTGGGGCATTGTGTTTAGCAGTGTGTATGTCACCTGTGGGAACTAATTAGAGTTGGAGGAGTGTAGAGTCTTGGATTTGGAGGAGACCAGGAGATCTCTTTGGTCAAAGAAGTTACACCTAGCAGAGATTTTTATTAAAAGCCTCTGCTCCAGTCCCCACTGGTAGAATACTCACATTAGGAAAGACATCTGAAATAAGTGAAGAGATTACCGGAAATGCCTGAAGTGATGGGACTGGTTATCTGAAGAAGTTTTAAGAGAGGCCACAAAGAGTAAGCATAGTTTAAGAAAAATCAACCTGCAATAGGTTTTCCAAAAGCTATTAAAGACCAAATTTTTTTTTCACACATAAATATATGAATACCAAACATGAGAATGCAGAATTGGTGATTAATGACTGTTTAGTTGTAACCCAAAAAGTCAATGTATATTTTGGTTCAGTTTTGACAAGGAAGTCTGGTGAATAAACTGCGGGTTTCCTCCATAAAGCAAAGGAGCTGTGAGGTAGGCAGGAATGTGGATGAAGGAGATGGCATTACCTAAGGAAATTTTACACTGGAGGTCTGAAATTGTATTTTTCAAAGATCAGTATTAGGATCAGTTCTGTTTTAATAGACAAATAATGACCCTAACACATGGAGTCAAAAAGTCCTGGTGAAATTAACTTGATGATGCAAAGTTAAGATAAAAATGAAGATGAAACAGTGAAAGAACTGGATGTGCTTGAGGACTGGAGTTATAGAAATAAGTCTCAATAGCATAAAATGAAAGGCACTTTAAGACACTTGGCAGAAAAATTTAGGACAGCAGCAGATCCAAGGGGGACCCATTGTTTTGCTTCCAACACCAGCTGATAGTGAATGCCCCGTGAAGACTGAAGATTACACGTACAGTGTATTTCGCTGGATGCTCATGTGGCCTCCAGCGGTTTGTAGGTCAGGGACTCCCTTAGACACAGATGATATCTTTGTGTTTCATATCCTTTCCAGCAATTTATCTAATCACTTTGAACTCGTCTAAACTTTGGCAACCATAATATCCTGTGGCAGGAATTGTCATGGTTTAACTAAATATTGTGTAAAGAATCACCTTTTATTTTGCCTTAAGCCTGTTACCTGTTAATTTCCTTTGTTGCCTCCTCATTCCTATACTATGAAATGTAGCTAGCAGTTGCTCATTAATTCCTGCTCTGAACTGAGAGGCTCGTAAGCTATCATATGAGAGAAAACTAAAAAAATTGAGCTGCTTTCATGTAACAAAATGAAAGTTGAGGTAGTATATGACTGCTGTTTATAAATACAAGTGGGAGAAGAGCTTGGTCCCAAGAGGGAGAAAAGCTGCTTATTATAAAAAACAACGCTGGCACCAGAATGAGTAGAGAAAATTGGCAAGGCATAAATTTAGGGTGGATTGTGAACATTTCTAGTTTCAAAGCAGCAGATTCTCTTGGCAGTCAGGTCAGAGGACTATACCCTGCACAGAAAGGGCGTTGGGCAGCGTGGTTATGGAACAGCCATTTTTACAGTAAACAACCTTTCAGAGGACCACTGGTTCCTCATTTACAGAAGATCACCTCAGGCAAGGGTTCAAGAGCTCAAATACATGCCTTTGGATCACCTTACTAGCAAAATCATGAAAATGCATTTCTATGTGTGAAAGTTGGTGATTGGGATTCAGCACCTCAGAAGGTCCCTTTCCACCGTATGCTCCTACATGGTCTGGCTGCAGAGATGCTCTTTGTTCGCATCCAGATTCACAGTCCTATGTGGTCTCCTGTATTTAGGTGTCTATGTCAGTCATTTTGCAAAAAGCCAAGAAGGCACATGGTGCCCTTGTATCCCCCAGCTCAATGATTAGAAGTGATTTAATTAAAACAAACACCCCCTCCCCTCAAAAAAGCAAACCTCATCCCAAAACCCCAAGCACTTGCTTTGAATATGGGGAACCTTGGTTTCATCCCTTCTGTTCTGCAAAAAATTTATGAAAAATCCCTTTTCCATTCTGCAGGTGAAACTCTCATCCCTAGTGCTAGTGGGTATTTTCAGAAACTAAATGTGTCCTGGAAAACCAGCTCCATTTTGCAAGAAACAGCTAAACAGTCACTGGTGGATAGGATTGGTGCAGGAGGGTTGGTGACTTACACCAAAAAGAAGCCAGACCCCCTCCTCTTCCAGTGGCTCTAAGGGTAGGACAAAAAACTCTCATGTCGTCAGCAAAGTTGGAATCCAGGTCTGCCTTTCTCATCTGGGCATCTCGTAGAGTCAAGCTTCAGCTTTTCCTCAGTTGGGTTTGTCCAACAGGGAGTTAAGTCCTCCACAAGAACTGGAGCAGTTGTGTTAGGGGCAAATATCCTGTCAATTTGGATTATTCTCTGTTTTGCTCTGGGGCTCCGATCCTCTCGTTGCCCAATTGCGTACACATTTTTTCTGTTTCTGATTTCTGTCTGGAAGAAGCCCAAGAGTTCCTTCTGAGAGAGAACGTAGGCATTGTTCAAAAGGTATCTTGGACCCACAGTTCATTCTGGACAGACTGTATAGATGCAGCATGGGCAAATTTTGCTCTGTGTATGTATTTAGGCTGCTCTGAAAGGTGGTGGCCTTGAAAAGTTTAAATGTGGACCAGGCCTTGATTCCTAACACAGGCTGTCAAGATGGGATAGGTGTACACGAAAGTGCTAGTTATGCAGAAGGCACAATCTAATAAAGGGTTCCGCCAGGGAAGAGGGGAATGTAACTGAGGTCTCCCACTGTCTACATAAGGGGAGGAAACTAGGCTGGGGTGTCCTGTTTTGTAAGCGGCTGCACTTCGTGATGATAATCTGAGAAGGATACTCAGACTCACACTGAGAAGATGTAAACCCCTCCAAAAGCACGATTACAGGCTGAGATTCAAGCTGGACATTTTGAAGCTGAGGTTAATTCTGGTTTACATGCTTTATGCTATGTTGAAAGCCAGATGATGAAGTTCCCAGTGAAAGATGCTTAGAGAACCTGGGCAGCTCCTAGGAATGGGTGGTAGCTGAGTGCTGAAAAGTAGTGAGGCTTTAAATCTTATATGTAGACACCTTTTACAGATTTAGCTGAGAGATTTTCTTGATAAGTTCCTTAAAATTACCTTGAGTTGGTTGGATAAGTTACAAATGACGTATGAGTAACCTCTGCCTTAGTACTGATGTCTGTGAGGATAACCTTGATAGGGAGTTGCAATCTGTTCTTTTTATCCTCTCCAAAGAGAATGCACTTGATGTGCTGAAGTATAAAACTTGCAGAATAGGAAAGAAGTCAGATGGAAAATACCTTAAATAGAATATCCTGTGCCAAGACATGTGAGCTGGCATTGCAGACATTTTTAAGGTCTCTGATTTTTAGTTTCTGAATTTTTTTTTAATAGAAAAAGAGGGAAAATGTGTAAAAACCAAAGCTGCTCAACCTTGATTACTGGTATTTTATGCTAAATACAGTTGTTCCTGCCAAAAACATTAAGCTGGCAAAGAGAAGCTTAGATGTCTCATTATACTATTGCCAAGAAAGACATGATTTTGAAAGCTCTACGGGGTGGACCCAGAGGCTCTTGCTGCCAATCTGTTCTGGTATTCACTGCAGAATGAGCAGAATCAGTGTTTCTTTGAAGAAACAGTGCTTCAGGCTTCTCTGGATGTGCGCTGAATAGATTTTAACAATGATGGTTTTTTTACGTAATGACTCTGAGGAACTTTGTTTTGCTTTATGGCTCAGGCTGTACTAGATTTTAAACAAACCGATAGAATTCAGAATATGTGCTCGTCTCTAAAAGCATATGTAAGAAAAATTGTAAAGTAGTGCTCCTAAAGCATGAAGTGAAAAATGAAGACCTGAAATCCCACCATACTCTGTAAGAGGATGCACAAGATTTTGTAGAGGAATAAGCTGGTTATTTTACATTTAGTAATCATCTCTGTCCCAAGGACACGTTTAGTGAGAAACATAAAATTATATTGAATATGTAGGCAAAAAGTATGCCCAGTGCATATATTTCATTTTGTTGGTGATTCATAATCAAGTCAGAACAGCATAGAAAGAAACCTGTGAATTCTTCAGATCGCTGACGTTTAGCAAATTAATATGAATTTTAAGTTGCTTCCATATTGGACTATGAATCAGTCAAGAGTGAGAGACAAGAAAAAGGTTCTAATGTGAAAGCATTTACCCAGCCAACTAAATGGGAATGAGCTTACCATTCCTGGAGTCAGAAAGAAAAAAAAAACAGAAGGAAATACAGTGCTTGTTGAAATAAAAATGCATTCCATTCATATTTCCTGGAGTAGCTCATAAAACACTTTTTTAAAGAGAAGTTAGATTTGGCACTGATCTTGAAGTCTGAAGGCAGAAAGCAACTGTCCGCTATACTTAGACTAAAAAGGTATATCTCTTAGTCCAGACAGATCATAGATCTCAAGGAAGAAGGAATGTTTCTTCACTTTTGACCTCCTGAATGCCAGAAAACCATCTTTGGAGATTTCCATATTGAGCCAACTCAGCATACTGCTTACAGAAACATGCAGTCTTGACCAAAAGAGCCCTTATAGCAGAAAACTTAGCACAGACCTTTGTAATCTGCTCTGACAGCTTGTTAACTTCATGTTAAAAACATAATCTTAAAAAATGCAATCTAATCCTTACTTGAGCACTCATGCTTTTTATCTCTTGGAGACCCTGAGTTGGCTAGATTGAAAAGTATGCTGCTATGAGATATTTTCCTTTCATGGGGAACAAATGGATCATGACTTAATTGCCTCTTAAACTTCTTCACTTGAGGTGCCTTAGTCTTTCATTTAGTCTTTCACTGGACAGAACAAGGTCATTTTCAACGTTGGTCTTGCACATCTAATTTGTATTGTCACCAGTTTGTCATCACTGTTTGCAAAACTGAGTGTTAGATTTTGACATAGATAATGCCATTTCTCTATTCTTGTTCAATATTAATAACAACCACCTCATTTCTTAGATCTTCTTCAGGAGTTCATGTTCAGGTGATGAAACTGCAATGAACAAAATTAATACATGTGGGATGCCTCACATTTCTCCATATTTTTATATGAAGGTGATGAAAGAAGCAAGGAAACCTCAGTCTTCTCCATCTCTTTCCAAAATCATTTCACTAAAAGTCTGCTGAAGACAGGGAGGTTGCATCAGTATGGTACTTCCATGTTCTCTGTCTGCCATTTAAAGACAGTGCCTTTAGTGGTCCCTCATGCATTTGGGTTCTGTGGAAAAGAAGACCAATGAGTGCACAGATTGAAACCATAATTACTTTGTATGAATGCTCATTACATACCATCAGAGTAAACTCTAGGAGGAATATTTTATAACAGGAGAAGGATCCTGCAGGAGCTACACATACTAAGAAGTTTGCTAATAAGGAGTGGGAAATAGTACAGAAGCTTTGGAATTTCTGACCATGATCAAGTCTAATTCCTATGCCAGAAAAATGAACATTTTTTCCCCCACCCTGTAGTGCTTGCAACATCCGCAGGAAGGTGACATGTCTGCTGACTGTGATGTCTGAAACAGTAAGGGACAATAATTTGGTGTCATTCTTACGCGGTACTTTTTTCTGCACAGCTCTGATCTTGGAGTTCTTATGATGACGAACTACTGTCCTACCTGCCCTTTCCAATTTGCATTTCCCTCTTCGATAGGTCAGATTTGAGATCCTAGAATTGGGACGTTATAATAACTTCTGCTAAGAATAAATAACTGAATAGGGAACATGTCAAAGGAAAAAGTCTTTAAAACACCTTAGTTCATTTGTTTGCAACTGATGGCATCTCAGCCCTTATTAAAAGTTCTGTTCTAAATCCTTCTCTGCAATATTATGAAGAAAACTGTACCTTTCAGAAATGTGAATGCCAACTGAAAAAGAGTAGTCATGCTTTCCTTGAGAATTTATTTTGGGACAGTAAGACTGGTAGTGCTTCGTAGATGTACTGTACATGTGACAATTAGCAAAACCAGTGAAGTTGATTCTAACATTGTGTGCTCACATCGAGGGCAGCCAAAACTGAGATCCTTTGTCGGTTTTAATATCAGCCAGCTAAAGTGTAATAACCAGCCAACTGCACATCTCTTTAGTAGCATTCTAATTCATGTACCCTAATTAGGCTTGAATACAAAATATTGATTTAGTAATTACGTTTGTGTGAGCATTAAGATAATGTTTCAGGAAATCTGCCTAGATTCAGCATGAGGTTCCAGATAATGAAATGTTCACTCTATTGCTATGTAGAAGAGCTTTTAAATGAAACTTAGTCTATACTCTAACTAATATAAATTTATTTGATCCTGTCCTCTGACTTGTTTGGCTTGAGACACTCTAGCAAAATTGAAATATATTCCAGTGGTAAATCCTAGCTAATTAGAATACACCAGCTTTTTTAATGTATTTTGAGATCATCCAGGGAAAGAAAATGTGAGACATATAAGAAGTAAGGCAGCATTTAGAGCACTGATTTATGGCCATAACTCTCATTAGTTGTAGAACTAAATATACTGCAGATAATCTTTCTGTTAAGCAAATTTCTAACTACCCTGTTAGCCTTAAATACTACACACTTAATCAACACATGCACACTGTGAGAGCATGACATCCTCTGATTCCTGGGTAATAACTTATTTTCCTGTTTCACTGTTCTTACAGTATTTTTAGAATTTCACATCTCAAGGTGTGCACAGATACATGTTTTATATGTTTACATTTATACACACTAAGAGGCAGACTTGTTTATTGTAGCTACAAGTATATGCAAGTAACACAGTCTGGGCATACAGGAACATTTAGTCTTAGCTTGCTTTTAATCTAAGTGGCTGCTTGATAAACTTTATTTCAGAGATCTGTTACTGTAAAAATGGGAACCAGTCAGAAAGTGGCAGATATCTGGAGCAATGGTTTAGTTAAGGATCATCATGGCAATCAAATAACTCAGAACTGAAATAGTAAATGTGCAGTTAAATCCCACCTTCAACAGGAATACTTGTATTACCAGTCCAGGTGGTCTGCATGTAATTTGTACCTTGAAACATGTTTCATATCAGGATAAGTATTCTGTGTCTTCCGGGGGAAATAAAACCATATTTGATTTTTAATTTGAATCTGAGCTTAGCCACTCATATCAGACCAGGAGTGTTTAAAACACACATGCTATTGTGGGTAAGATAAAGTAAATGCTGCTTGTGGAGATGAGTACACCCTTCACATTGCCTCAGCCAGAAGCACCTTGAGTAGATGCTGCATCTGTTGCAGCTGTTTAGCAGATCCCCTGCACTCTGCTTGTTGCACTGCAGGGGAAGAGGAGTTCAGGAGGAGATATATACATACACACACACCCCCCAATAGATATACATATATGTATATATTTGTACATATGCATGTATGTAAGTGTGTGTAGAGATATATACACAAATATGTAAAATAAACCTGGTTTACATAAACTCTGATTGTATTCAAGGCAAGAAAGCAGAGCTGAAGTTCTGACTGTGCTATGTCTGCTTCCTTGTCAGGCTGGGAAAATCCTAAGGACAAGGGAATTTGTTTGATTCCACCTGAGCTTTGGAAAATATCGTGACTGCTGATTCTCCTCCTCCCCATACCCCTTCACATAGGAGACTAGCTACAGATGAGCAACTGACAGTGAAAATCCACATCTGGCTCTACTCTGTCACAGGTTAGGAAGGCTAGAGAGATGAAGCAAATGTGCAGCTATATATAACTCAACTCACCTGGGCAACTCCTCCTTGCTGCAGGAGTCTCTAGCAAGACTGATAGGAGGTTTCTATTCTATTTATGCTTTCTGAGGCAGGATCAAACTGAGGAACTATAAACCTCTGGCTGGTGCCACCGCTCTCTTACACAATAATATAGAAACTGCCATGTCTAATCACAACTAACATCCACCAGTGTGTCTCCTGTGTTGGATGGTGGTCAAGTCTAGAGCTTTCAGAGGAGGAAAAAGATTCCTGTAGTTGGCAGACTTAAGCTGACGTGCCCAGTCCCCATAACAAGTCTCATTTTGATGGCTATCTATTAGCATAATGCTTAATATTTGAAGCATCAGGTGAAATATTCATTTAAAATAACAACTATAGCTACATACAGTATCTCTGAAGTACCTTGAAATATAGAAGATAGTTTTTACTGAAATAAATATTAAACGTGCTAGGCATATTTCCAGAAATATGAAACAGCACTTAGTTAGAAAATCACATATTCAAATAAATATCTCTTTGGAGACGCATTGTGAGTATGTGTTGAAAACCAGTAATGTGAGTAATTTACCGGAATAGATGACTTCATCGCAATAGGGAATATGCATTTTAAGGAAGCTTCCACATTCAAAAAGGTTCAAATAGTCCTAGTGAGTAACATACTTATCTCTCTACATTATGTCTTGGTGTGAACCTTTGCCTTATGATGAATATCATCTTAGATCCCTTTGAACAGCAATAACAAAGGCGGTAGATTAAATTTTCTGAAGTTCAGTTTGAGAAACCCCAAAGAGCCCACTTCCATGCATTTCTCTGTGTGCCAGATTATGCTGTCACTGTCCTCCTTTTGCCTTGGTAGTCATGCTGCATGAAGAATTGCCATTTTGATTTCTTCCCAGTGAGACATAATTCTTCTGCAGAAAAAGCCTTGACTAGAATACCCCTTGCAATGTGTTGGCTTTGTTTTATAAAGGACAGTGATTAGAAGGTTGCTAATGAGTCTTATCATCGTTAACCCCAAAACACTAATGATGGAGAAGTCTACTTTGGGATTATGTTCTATGGAGGTGCATGAGAGCACCCTACCTGGGTGCCGAGACTGGGGAGGGGGGTGAACCTTCCAGAGGAGCTATAGAGTGGGTGCTACTCATCTGCAGATGGGAGGGCCTTCAGGTCATGGTCTTAGCTGATTTTATGTGAGTGTTCATGTATGGTCATGTTTATGTGACAGAATTAGTTGTCTTGTGAGGAAGGCGAGGAGGAAGCACCGTGGACAGCCCATCATCTTCAGCATCAGACTGGCTGCTTGTTCTCTGAAATAAGTACCACGAGCTGAATTGCTCACTCACTGCCATTACAGCCTGTTTGTGCTCTCCTTAATTTACATGAACTTTCTCTGAACAGGCTATTCAGAAAATGAGAGAGGAAGAGGGGAGAATAAATTTGTTGTAAGAGAAAGATTGTAGCATCAATTGAAAGTGGCCAAAGAAAACACTTATAAAATACAATTTACCTCGTAACCCACTTTTCAGACAAATCTCAAAACATACTGAGGCACAACACCCTACTATTACAGCAACAACATTGCAATGTAAGAGCAGGTAAAATAAAGTGGGAGAGAAAAGCAGGGTAGGTGTTAAAATCCCTAGCAGGGGATTGTCTGACACCTTTCTACCTGGGAAGAATAAATGAAATATTCTTCCTGGAGTGTCGGTGCCACAAATACAGAGGCAGACATCAGTTAAAATCAGGTTTGGGACCTGGAGCATCCCACAGGTGCAATCCTTTGATGTGCTGAACATATCTGGAGTTGGTCTAGTCCTCCCTATGCTATTAGAAAGGGAGGGGGCTCTTCTTGTCCTTGTCCCGCATCTGCTGGCTGTCAAGTTGGGTGGGGGCTGACCCTGCCGAGAGATTGTCCCTGGTCCATCCCTCAAGCTGTCATGGGCAGCCCAGCCGGTGACAAGGAGATGGGCTGAACTCCCCTCAGTGGTCAGCTGCCTCCGTCCTGTGCAGCTCGCCTCTGTGTCTGAGAAGACAGACACAGAACCAGCTGGCTGCCCCTTGCTTGTAGATTAAACTGTAGTGCAGGAGGGCACTAAAGCTGTTAGTGTCCCCCAGCACCCCAAGGAAGTGCTGCTGACCCCTCACAGCATCCATACAAGGAAGCGCCTGATTTCCCCCAAGCACACCTGGATGGCATTAAGTCCAGGGAAAATGGTCCTTCCAGCCACCTCTTCTCCACGGACATGGCCTCTGAGTGGGGAGGAGTGTTTCGCTGCTGGGCGTTGGGCTGGCAGCAAGTGCAGATGCTGCCTGAGTTTGGCTGTGTCTGTGCCAGGCTGTTTCTGTCCCATGGTGAAGGGGGGTGTGTGGGATGGGTGCTCACCTGGTGGCCCTGGTGGCTCCCACCGAAGGAGGACAGCATTGCTTGGCTGAAGCTGAGCCCATGCAACATCCCTAACCGCAGCCTCAGTACAGCAGGATGAAGAACCAAAAATTTCACTTGCCTCAGTGAGGCCATTAGACTCACTTCAGGGTGGGCTTGCTAATACCTGTCTCATTGTCACTCCCCGCTTTGTACATTATCAGCCCCCCCAAAGCTCAAAGCTGCCCAAAAGAACAAGTCTTCATCTTTTTCTCTTGGCTTAACCTGGGGATCACCATCCTCAGCTCACCTGGGCATGTGCATCCACCAGCGCTCTCGCTCACACTTTGCAGGTGTTACCCAAGGGAGCCCAATCCTTGCGCTGACAGGCTGCGGTTTGCATCAGGCAGAGGCACAAAGAGAGCCAGGCCAGAGGCAGCGTTTGGGAAGAGTGAGCCTGAGGCTCTGTTTACAGAAGGATTATGCACCAGCATACTTTGTCAGAAGGTGTGATTTTTCTTCCTTCTTTGTCTCATGCTACTAATGCATTCCCTCAAGTGGACACAGCTCTATCAATATGAAGGTGCTTATGTTGGTATAGTTTACTCCTTGCTGTAATTAAGATAGCAGAGTTTATGTTCCTTAATTAGGAGGCGAATGTCTCCAACTCTCCAACCAGCTATAAGAAAGCACACACATTGCTGTCCCAGCTTCTTGAAACTAACCCATGAGATTTTGAACATCTTTTCGGTGCTGATGAGGGAAAAGAGACAATAAGGAAGGACTGTTTCTCATGATTGTCATGAGCAGGCTAGGCATTCAAAAGCATGCCACAAACAAACAGCAAATTGCCCAGTGAAACATAAATAAGGCCTGGCTCAGAGTACACGCAGCTTGGTAAAACCAGGCAGGCACCTTGGACTGTGGGACAGAGGAAGAAGGAAGGTGCTGCAAGCTGCCTCCAGCCCTCCAGCCGGGACATGGCCGGAGAAGGAGCCAGCCAGACCGACAAACAGAGCAGTGCGGTAAAATGCAGTGGGAAGAAGACATAGATAAGCTGACCTACAGAGGCTACTTTTCTTTGATAGCAGCAGTCAGTTACCTATGACGACGTTCAAAGCCTTTGTGTTTTCAAAACTGATGACCCAAAATCCACCTCCGAGCTGTTATAAGCAGAAGGGAATCGTGCATTTACCCTCTGCTGTGCTAACAGCTCTTCACACCCAGGCAGTTCTCAACAGCATCTCTTTTGACAAACAAGTACCCACTGTTCAGAGTCAGCAGAGGTAAGGAGGGAGCACAGTTAACTTGGGATGGGTTTGGTTTGTGAACGAGAAAAACTGACAAAGTATGTGATTTTCGCCTTTTTGCGTTTGACATTTTTGAGACTCCTTCTTCTTCTACACCATTAACTTGTTAGCTTGAAACATAAGATGTCACTGTGATAGAAAACACACACAGGAAAGTGTTCATTAAGATAGTGTTAAAACAACATTGGGAACAGTAATGTTATGCATCTAGTGTGATATGAATACTTTTTCTAATACTGTAAAAGCCAGAAGAAAATGTCATTCTAAGTGGATATTATTATAGTTTATGTCCCACATCATGCAACAAACCTAATTCTTGCAGCAAATGCTATGCATGAAGCAAATTAAAAGCGTTAGGCTCTCTGACTAACGGCTGATCAAATTAAGCACAGCGACCTGGCGAGGATCAGAGGAGCAGCAGCAGACGGAGACACCTTGTAACCTTATTCAGTGCAACGGGAGCACAGAGCTGCTCCTGAAACTGCAGAGGAGGGTGGTTGCGCCCTCGCTGCTGGTGGGCCATCCCGATGTGACTCCCTTTCGGATCCTATGCGTGTGAGCTGCTTGTGAGCTGGAAGTGGAGCTGGCTCGTCCCTCGGCTTGCGAGAGAAACTTTGAAAAAATTTCCAGTTGCACATTTTCCATTGCACACTCACTTATAAAGATTTCTCCCCTTAAAGGGCATGTTGTTACAGAAACTTTTGCCAAGTGGAATTTATACAGCAAGTTACCAGGACATTTAACCTGTCGTGAAGCTAAGATAAAACCAATAAAAAGGCAACAACATGTATTATTTAGAAAATTATGTGTGATCTGGTTTTATAAACTTTCTGTTTGTCAACAGGTTCTTTAAAATGTGGAGTCTTTTCTTTCCCATTTAAAGTCAAAGTCAGAGAATATTGCCTTGTGATCTCCAGGTAGATAAGAGGAAATTACATTCTTTCAGCTCGCCTAGAAGAAGGAAATGCATAAACGGGTCCAGATTACAGTTTTTTAGAGAATGATCTAAATTACCAAGCCATTAATAGCAGATGAGATATATGGTATTAAATATCAGCACATAAACTAGATGGATAGTTTTTTTCTGGAACATTAAAATTTTCCAGGACAGGTTTTTTCAGGAGGTAGGACATTTTGTCTCTCATTTTACAAATGTGGTGTGAAACGAAAAGAGGAAAAACACTCCCCCCTCCCTCCTTCTCCAGCTCTCTGAGGAGGAGACTCATCGTGGCACATACAAGAAAAACAGCCACCCACACACTGGAGCCCTTCAAGCAGAAAGCACCTGACGGGAATTTAAAAATAGGTTTTCAATGGTGAAGTTGGCAGAAATCTACATAAAAGCAGTTCTTCAAGGGAGGGTATTATGTGATATGAATTAGATGAATGTATTGAGTTCCTCTTTTTTTTAACTGTGGAGTCTAAAATTAAATTATTGTTATCATGATCAAATATTTTGCTCAAAACAGCTCATGCCTGAAGACAAAGTATAACAGCAAGGAAAATATAGGGGAACACAATATATTTGAATAAAATAAAGTTTGCTTATCACTCAAAATCTTGAATTTCTATTATTAGAAATCTGGGTGCTAGCTGCTTGAGTCTTCAAAACCCCCACTATACACAGAGCCAACAGTATGCCTAAAGCATTTAAAAATTAAATAAATCAGATAAAACAGTAAGAAAATATGGACATAGCAAGTCATTTATTTGATTTTAAGATCATTTTATAAGAGAAGGGGAAGCGTTTGCAGTTTTCCTTTTAGTAAAAAAACCCAATAACATTCTGATAAGAATTACACCTGTTTTTCCAAAAGCTTTTTAGAGTCTTCATATGGGCATCTTTAGGGCATTGCATTTCTTATCCTTAAGACCATATGGCTACATTAAATACATTTTGCTTCTGAGTCACTTTATTCTTCTGTAATGAAGGGGGAAGAGAACAGTTGCTGCTGTTTAAGACCTCACTTAAATTTTTCATTGCCTTTGAATGTTTTATATAACCTGAATTTAAGTAGCTTTCTGGGCTTTAATTTTTCTCCCTATTTATTTTCAGACTGAAGCCAAACAATAACCTCTATATCTAGCTTGTTTTCTCTGCAGTGCAAAGAAATTTTTAAATGGCTTACTGATTTGCAGATTATTGATAACCGAATCTGGCAGATAATTTCACACTGGCTTCATTGCTGGACGTGATCTGGATCTTCCATACACCAATGGCACAACCATGTATGACCTTCTTCTTGGAGTGAGTTTCCTCTGATTTACACCATTCATAAACAAAATAAAAACTAGACTTCTACATTGCTCCACCAGTTGTGAAAGCTTTCTTCAACAGCACCAGCTCAGCACAGCTTTCTTGTGAAGTATTTAAGGAAAACCAAGTTTTCTTTTGCCTACCACCTCATGTATAAATCAGCCCATAAATCGCTGGTGTTAACTCTGAAATTCAAATTGCTGTGCACACCTCCTGGGGCTAGACTTTCTGATATGCTGTACCTGTAACTGGCTAGTAGTAACTGCAGGTGTACTCGGTGTGGCTTCTCACCCATTAATAAGGGAAGCACAGATTGCTCAATTATTTACACACACAATAACAATTCAAAAAGGTCCTCACCCTGGCATTCACAGAAAACCATTCCTCTTAACTACCATCTTCCTTTTACCTGTACTATGTGTCTTTCACAGATGAGGAGCCCAGTAAAGAAGAGCATACATTTCTTGCTAAGAAAAACTGTATGTCCAGCCCTTAGCTATGCCTTTGGGTGTCACCGCTGTGCAGACACCTCTGCCTCTAATTGCACCAGGGCCCCTGGTGGCTTTGCAGGGGAGAAACAGAGATATCAGAGATATTAAGCAGACAGGAAGGTTTTTGTGCTTTGACTGGCTAGAAGTCCTCCCAACAGTATTGACTCATTAGCTTGTCACCTGCAGGTGAATGAAAAGGATATATGCACTGTTCAAAGCCTTATCCTGGGCCACTCTATGCCAAATGACAGCTCCTGCCTTTTCATATGCCAGTATCTCTGCAATCGCGGATCCATAATCACAGATAAGTTTCAAAAGCTTGGGATTTTCTGGGGTATTTTTTTCTCTGTGGTTAGCTGTTAACTGTAACCACGTAGGATCGACCAGGGCACGCTGGTTTATTGCGTTAGTCCTGACTGATGCTAGGATTTGGGCTTTTTATCACTAAAATGAAGAGAAAATGTGTGGGGAGGAAAGGCTTGGAGGCGGTGGTGGAAGATTATATCCTATGTCTTAAATGCAAACCCAAGTTACTGCTGTCTCACAAATCAGTCTTAGAAGCTCATTTCCTACATCAGCTGCAAAGCATTGATGTTCAGTTTGTTTGTTTCAAAGGAGAATTAGGTGAAACCACTGTTACCACAGCACTGTGCAGCATATGATACTAGCTAGTTTAATCAAATTCCTCTTCATAATTGTAATCTTTGAGAGTGTGTGTATTATCTTCTCTTATCTTTCAAGTTTTTTAGTATGGTTCCTAAGTTGCAATTGGACCTCAGTGTCAAACGGAGCCTCACTGTGTTACAGTCACAAAGACACATCAATCTGGTGATGTTGCTCTGTATCTGACCCTCCTCGCATGCTGAACAGAGAAGAAAGGCACTTGAGAACCTGGTATGTAGGATTTGTAATACTGAGCTCCCATGCATTTTGTATATCCAACTACCACGTTTTGAGGATCCTGAAAATTAATTCATTGTAGCTCACTCCTTATGGATTTAGTTGCAAAAAGGTGGTGGGTAACTATAAAGGAAATCTATTCCTGCAAGTGACAGGACATTTTCTTTGAGAGATGCCTCTTAAAAGCACAGAAAAATCAATTAACGATCCTTGTATTTCAGGCTTGGGTCTTTTTTTCATGCCATTGAGCACCAGATTGATACCACTCATGAAGTCATTCCCACTCTAACACAGTGCTGCCCCACTAGTTTGGGTTTGACAATAAAATCCCAACTCTTGTTTCTTGAAAGTATAACGTTTCTCATCTTCAAGAAACACTGCTTGTGGAGTAGATTTTTGGAGGCATGATTAAAGAATTACATGAAACTTAATGAAAAATAAGAGAATTGCTCTTTATAACTATTTTAAATTATGTCTTGTAGACTTTCTAAATAACATATGTGATGAATGGCTTGGGAATTTAAATAACAGTTAGAAGATGTGCAATTTGAATTTCTAGTCTCATAAAAGTCTAATCTTAGGAAACCTACTAAGCTACAGGGATTTTTTTCTCCATTTTAAGCCTCTTCCAGAAGTGAGTTATGGATCACACTGCAGCACATTAGCTGTCAGAGTAAAATTTGGCAACCCTGCCACAGTACACACATTCTCTTTTATGACTTTATAAAATGCCCTACAAACAAAACCTACAAATATGTAACTGATATTGGAGGTCTTAGCCCATAAAGAAACTCCAACATAGCCACAGGACAAGTTCCAGAGTATTTGATTTCTTGTAGAAGAGGATGAGGCAATTGCTGTTGGTTGGGTACAGGGCAAATTGCCAGGGGAAGGTGATTTTTTAAAAAATCTCTGCCTGCCATTATTCATTGCAGTGGGATGAAAATTTCTGACACTGCATGAACTTCCTATCTGTGTTTGGACATTTGGCACTTCCACATCATAGCAATTTAAATGATCTGTTAATTTTGAGGGTTGTTACACCTTTTCTTTTTTTAGAATGGTTATTAAGGAAAAGAAGGTAAGGCCTTGAATTTTCTTAATCAGTCTGCAGACCTGAGTATGACATGGACACTACAAAGATATCTTTAGTAGATGTTATGACATCATGAGCTTGTTCACTTTATTTCACTTGTACCATGTTCTGATATAGGTGAGATAAGGTAGCCATAACACTTAGCAGAGGGAATTTGGTCCTTTACAGGGGGATTCAGCTCATTTAAGAAGGTTTCTATGGTACTTTTGATGTGGCCACTCTTCTTTTAAATCCATGTAAGTCTGTAATGGGAAATAAAAAAGTATTTCAGGTCTCATCTCATCAGGACTGAAATTCAAAGTCTGAATTTCCAGGAAATATGTTCTCAGATGAAAACACGTTTATTTAAATGAAATTTAAATGAAGTGTCTAGTTCCTGAGACATGGAGGGGACACATACACACACACAAAATGAGAGGAAATACTTATTCCTGGGAGAGGATAGATGCATAATTAACACTGCCACCCCTCAATTTCAAAGTCCTTGGGAGAAGGTGAGATTGAAGAGTAGCTATAAAACTTGGCTAAGGGTTTGTCTATAAAAAGATAAAATTACATGTAGCTTTTCAAGAGTCTGGTAGCTAACTTTAAGAGAGAAACTCAAACACAAACATTTGTTTAATTTATCAAGACAAATTCCACGGATTTTTTCCCTGTGTATGTGTACATATATAGAGATTTTAAATCACTTTATCTCCGGATTTACTAATAAAAAGCCATGAAATTAAGAGAAAGTGTAAAATTGAATTGAGCATGATAAAGCATGTTGTCTGATAAAACTAATGTCAAAATAATTTTAAACAGGCTCAGTGCTGCAAAAGGTCTGCACAGTCGAAAGTCAGCAGTGTGAAGCAACATGAGTCCAACCCCCTTGGGATTACAGACTGAAGAGGAGATGACTGGTTAGTTTAGCAGCATTTCCCTCCATTGTGGCCATTCTCCCTCCAGCAGTAATGGTGTGAGAAGGAATTGCACCTGGCCAAGGATCTGGCCATGGATCTAATGCATCTACATATGTATGTCTGAAGGACCAAATTGGATGATTGTACTATTAGCAGTATGTTTAGAGAATACCCCGAACAAAAGAAAGAAAATTACCTTTGTGCACACAGAGAGGAAAATCATACAAATGCTACAATATTCAATATCTCAGGCTAACTGCAGTCATTTATTGTTAAACTGTATGTCTATAAAAAGGATATTAGAGAAGATACTAGGCCATTTGGCTTGTAATTAGGGCTTTTTATTGTAATCTCATTAATTTGAAAACTGAAAAAATAACCAGGCTTGTTTATCTCTATTTAGCTATATCATTTTACTACCGTTTCCCTTTCCCTTTTTTCCTTTTCCTTTGGAAAGCTTAATTTAACATTGTGCACATGCAAGGTTAAGACAGGATCCTTGCTGAGGTTGCTGTAGCTGGGCAGGGGAAAGGGAGGTGGTACCAGTTCAGTCCTCGGCTTCCAGCTGTTGCTTGTTCTCTTTCTGCATCAGCCCCAGGGCCCTCCCTTGTGCCAGGCACCCATCATCAGTATCAATGGCTCCTCAGGAAGTCTCTGCCCTTCCTGCTTTTGCAGAGGTTGTGAATTTCCTTGGGTTTACTTCTTTTCATCTTTTTGCCTCTCTTCTCTTCTCAGTTGGTGGCTCTTGATTTGGGGGTTTCCCAGCTCAGGATGCAAAACATGTCTGTGGAAGTTCTCTCCTCGTGCTGATTTCTCCTGGTTCGTGTGGGTCAATGCAGGCTCCAGGATTGCCAGATTCCCAGCTAAACTTCTCCATGTTAGTTGTATTCATGCTTATAATTCAATTTACTGTTTAACTGTGAAAAAAAATCCCTCCACTTCTCTGTTTCCCTCTCTGTAGAGGATCTTGATTTCTTCCAGGTGAATACCAAGAAACATAATCTGGCTGTTCCCTGTCCTTTGGCATTTCTTCTATTCCCTGAACAGCCTCTCTTCTGACGTGTATAAGTGTCGTGGTTTAACTCCAGCCAGCTACTAAGCACCACACAACTGCTCACTCACTCCCCCCAACCCAGTGGGATGGGGGAGAGAACTGGTAGGAAAAAGGTAAAACTCAGAGGCTGAGATAAGAGCGGTTTAATAAAACAGAAAGGAAGAGAGTAATAATGATAAAAATGACAATAATAAAATGACAATACTAATAAAAAGATTGGAATATACAAAACAAGTGATGCACAATGCAATTGTTCACCACTCACCAACCAATGCCCAGTCAATTCCCGAGCAGCGATCCCCCCAGGTCAACTCCCCCCAGTTTATATACTGGACATGACATCACATGGTATGCAATACCCCTTTGGCCAGTTTGGGTCAGCTGTCCTGGCTGTGTCCCCTCCCAACTTCTTGTGCCCCTTCAGCCTTCTTGCTGGCTGGGCAGGAGAAGCTGAAAAATCCTTGACTTAGTCTAAGCATTACTTAGCAACAACTGAAAACATCAGTGTGTTATCAACATTCTTCTCATACTGAATTCAAGACATAACACTATACCAGCTACTAGGCAGGAAGTTGCCTCTATCCCAGCCAAAACCAGGACAATATGAGACTCTCATATCTAATTTTTTCTTATTCTTTCGGCACAACATGATCATCCCATATTAGCTGCTGATTTCTTATTTTTACTTTCCTTGCTTTCTTTCTGATTTTCCTTAACCTCTTCCTGCTCCTAGGTTCCTTTCCCCCTCCCAATACGTCTCATCTGAAGAAGTGAGGAAAACAGGTATCATGGGTATACCATAGGTATCATCTCTAAACTTGTGTAACACAAGTTTCTTTATTCTCATTCACTTATAGGCTGTAGCTGATCCAGCATCCATGTCCTGTAGTTTTTTGACTACTTTTGTGCAAACTCCTGGCATGTGTAAGAGCTCTGCACCCTCTTCACCCTGTGATGACTTTATCCTCAAGCCCCTGGCCTTCTGCAGCTTTTCCTCCTGGATCTATTTGTAATCACTCCTTCAGCATGTATTACAGCAGTCCCCCCCCCCAGCCATTTTGTGGGATCTCACATGGCTCTGTCCTGGATCTTTTTGTCTCTGTAAAATTTATTTCTCATCCGTTGCTCATCTCAGCTATTGCCTCTAGGAGCATGAATCACACATCTGCCACTCCCATCTTGTCACTGCAGCATCAACTGAAATTCACAAGTGTTTTATCAGAGGTCTTAATTTATTCCACTCAAATCTCTCCTTACTAGTCTTCCTCAGTCATTACTTGTCAGTCAGGACTGCAGACCAATTGATATTTTTCTATAATAACAGTGCATGTCCTCACATGCAAATCACATAGAAAGTCTGTAGATACTTTCTGTGTAATCTCCTTAGGGTAATATCCATGCACGCAGCTAAAACTAACCAGGCCATCTTGATTTTTTGCAACATCCTTTTCCTTTGTCTTTTATAAATAAAGTGTTGGGCTGCTCATATTGAGAATTTGTTGAAAAAACTGATCACTTTGAATGTAAGAAACTTGTATTCCCATTCAAGGTCCTGAACAGTCTGTCCTCCTCTAATTAGATATCTGTTGCCTTTCACTGAAGAATGATATCATTTTCAGTTGTTCACTGTGATATTTTCATGCATCTCCCAGGCTGTACCTCCCATGTGGGGGAAAAAAAGCACCTTATTGCCATCCATCAAACTACCTTAACATGACTCAAACATTCTGCTTCTCCTTGATGTATACTGAAAAACAACACATTAGTTATTTAACTGACATGTCGAGTTCACTGCCTCTTGCTATTGCCCCATGTGCATTCTTTGTATTATGTTATCATCTTCTACCTAGATCACAAGCTGACTAGGAGAAATAACAGTATATTTCTGGTTTTGATGAACAGCTGCTCCTGCAGTTGGATCTTGGTCCACACCTAGAGTCTTTTGAGTATACAAATGAAAGACCTGTCAAATAAAAGTAATTGTTCTGAGTTTTTTGTCCATCAGTCCCAGTGGTCCAGCTCATAGCAAAGGAATAAAATGGGTTTGTCCTTCAAGAGTTTGCAGGAGTGTGCTATTTTGATCCATGGCATAGGGGTATTCCACTGCATTTCCCATCCTCCCAAAACACTTTGACAGTTTCCAACACAGAAAATGCATATAACACAGAAATCTATTACCATAAAATTTTAATTCAGTGTTCCTGGGTTTAGTAGTAAATTTGGATTAATACCAGGATGAATATGTAATTTATTGGATAACTAAGTATACATAATCAATTAGTTACTCCTAGCACACAATAATAATGGGTTATTTTCAGCTGACATTGCACTTTGCATCATTAAGGTTTACATTAATTTGTATTCTCTTCTCTATTAAATGTTCCTCAGATACATAATGCAATCAGGTTACCTCTTATTAAAAAATGGATGCCCTGGTTACAGCTGGGATAGAGTTAATTTTCTTTCTAGTAGCTGGTATAGCGTTATGTTTTGGTACGACCAAAACATATCTTCAGTATGAGAAGGATGTTGATAACACACTGATGTTTTCAGTTGTTGCTAAGTAATGTTTAGTCTAAAGTCAAGGATTTTTCAGCTTCTTCTGCCCAGCTAGTAAGAAGGCTGAAGGGGCACAAGAAGCTGGGAGGGGACACAGTCAGGACAGCTGACCCAAACTGGCCAATGGGGTATTGCATACCATGTGACATCATGCCCAGTATATAAACCGGGGGGGAGTGGGTGTGGAGGGAATCCCCATTTAGGAACTAACTGGGCGTTGGTCGGCAGGTGGTGAGCAATTGCATTGTGCATCACTTGTATGTTCCAATCCTATTATTATTGTTGTTGTTACTATTATTATTGTCATTTTATTATAGTTATTATAATCATTATTAGTTTCTTCCTTTCTGTCCTACTAAACTGTTCTTATCTCAACCCACAAGTTTTACCTTTTTTTTCCCCTGATTCTCTCCCCCATCCAACGGGGTGGGGGGGAAATGAGTGAGCGGCTGTGTGGTACTTAGTTACCAGCTGTGGTTAAGCCATGACAACGGAACTCAAACTCTTTTCAGTATTGTTTTATTCATGGGTGACTTGAAAATCCTTAAAGATTACTAAGATCAGACATTTTAGGACTGGGCCATTTCTGCAAGGACTGCAAGGACTCCCCTTCTCGCCGCCCCCCCCAAATTGGAAGGGATACTTGGGAAACAAGTTGCTCCCTTTTTAAACTAATGTGGTCTTTCTGAGCCCACCAACTGATTGGTCTCACTTTAAAAATCTGCACAATAACATCCTCTATTAATTTTGAATTGGGCCATTTAAGAAGTGCATAGGAAGTAAGTTATTGTACTTTAGATGATAATCACACTTAGAAACCTTGGACAGAAGGCAACATAAAAGTGTAATGTAGTTGCTTAAAAAGCTAAAAGTTCTTCTAAAAGTGTCAGTTTATGGATTTTTATCAGTCCACAGAAAGGGAAAGCAGACATTCCAACCAACAGAAAATGTACCAGGGAATAATAATTTTTTAAAAAAGCTGTTCAGTGAAAAAGAAATAATCTGAATGCAATAATGCCAAATGGAAATGTACATGAGAATGGATTAATTGCTTTGTAAATTAGTCAGCCTTTTCAACCCATTAAAACCATTAATAGTGGCTGTTTTCATTATAATTATCTTATTTTGCAATGTAAAATTATACTAAAAGAGGATCGAAGTAGAGTTCTCCTTACAGAGAAGATATGAACCATAATGACTTTCTTCTACCAAAAAACCCCCCAAACCCACAACCCACAATAATCACATTTTAAAGTGTAAGAAGCAAATGAGAACCTCTTCAGGATGGATTCTTTATTGGTTGGGGGATATAGTTTGTGACTGTCTCTTCCTGAATTCACTCTTTTACCATACTGAAACTTTTTAGACATTGTGGATTGTAACATCTCCAATTCATCCTGTTACTAACTGTTGAAATGCCAACTTTGATTTTTATCCTACTAATTTGGTCAGCACTAAGAAAAGAAATAGCAGATACAATTTTGTTTGCTGTGTTATTTTCAACACTACAAAGTCCTCCTAAGTATTCTGAGTCCCCAAAACCTTAACTGATGATGAACGTGTTAATATCAAGGGATAAGCTTTTAACACCTAGCAACTCATCAAGCATTTGCTGTGTTTTTCTGCATAATTTCTGAAGACATTCTGAAACATTTTCTTCTAAGGGTTGATAGAGATTTTTTTTTCTGATAGGTGAGATCATAAGAACTTGGGGACAAGTTGTAGCTTGTAAGCTCCTTACACATGGACTGAAAAACACTGGGACAAAGATGTGCTCTGTGGTGGTTTGTTTTTTTAACCACTCATCTAATGGAGTTCTAATTTTGGGTACTTGAGTAGTCCGGGTTAATATTGTGACATTCTTCCAAAGAACTTAAAGGAATATCATAGTACGGGAAGTAGAAATTAGATCAAACTAAATGGGACACTTGTTCAGGTAACTTACAGGGCCAATCCATTTCAGAGTCAAGAGCATGTGGTAATATAAAGGAACATAATTCACTATGAACAATAGGTTTTCTGGATATTTTCATGCTAAATATTTAGTTGATACTACAGAGGAAAAAAGAGGGATTTTTTTTTCTTTAAAGATTTGTACCAATACATTCTTCATTACAATGTTTCCTATATGTAAGATGGCCCCCATTTTAAAAAAATCAACATTTTGTCCCTTCCACCTGTATTATACTGCATATGCTCTCATATTTTCTTTCACAAATAAATACCTCTTCTTATATTAATGTTTATGTACTCTAGTGGAGTAATAGACAATTAAACTATAAACCCACTAGAATCTTTTTAAAGCAATAGACACAAATAAATTTCTTTCTATACAGGTGAACCTAGCTTAAAATTTCAGCAAGGTGTTGTTGAAGTTGTATTATCTTTTCCATTTAAATGTAGTTAGCTTCTGGTAGAAGTCATTCATTCAGTTATTAGTCCAGTGGTTTATTTGCTCAAATATTCTGGGAAGTATGTGGCAAAAATTAATAACAGAACTTTAAGTTAGCTTTTAAGATGTCTCTGCTTTGAGCCATGCAGAGGCTCTCTGCAGATAAAACACTGTAATTCTAGGATTTAAATTTCCGGGAAGGGAAATCAGAAACTGAAGGGTGCGACCTCAGCAAAAAGAAATAAATATTGAAGTGTTTTACTATGCCTTGGTAGATGAAAGAATGTGAAATAACAGAAATAGAAGATTTAGATATAGATAGAGATTTAGATATAGATATAGAAGAGACTTGACAGAACTCTTATGGAAAAACAAAAAAAAAAGAAAAAGGAAGGAAGAAGAATGTTAAGGCATTGTAAAACACTATACAAAAATAAAGAATTTGCTGTATTGCATCAGATAAAGGACCATCTAGGTAGGTAATGTGTATTTAGCAGTGGCCATTTTCTAGAATCAGACTCAGAAGAGTCCTATGCATAGCTGCTTAGGGATACATTATCATTTATTAATTAAATTACTTATCCTCTAACAGAAACTCATTGCTTCTATTAATTTTTCGCTCTCTTCACCTAGAACATAAAAAGTGGGATCTCTTTTTCTCTTATGAACATCCTGATCTTAAATGAAAAGCAAGATCACTTGGAAGTTATTCCAAAGCCCAGTTCTGAGTAAAACAGGATTACACTGAGAATGTGGGATTCCTAAACTAAACCAGTCAGATGCTAAACACAGATGATATGTAGCCTCAAAGGGACCCCATAATTGACATTTGAAACTGAGGTCTAAGGAGGACAAGGAAGGAAACGCAGTCAGCAGTGACATTTCTGGTATGCCAGCTGGGGCCGAAGATAAACATTGGGCGCAGATGTGAAAGCCTGAGCTGCAGTGGGAAAAGCGTATCTTGCTGTACTCAGATCCGTGCATTTTTGAGCTTCCTTGCGGTGATGTGCTGTAGGGCCACAGCCGGTCGACTGTCATCTGCTGCCAGGGAGCAAGGGTGTCCCTTACGCCGGAGACCTTCAGGCCTCCATTGGTGCTGCCAGCAGTAGCCTGGCAAGCTGCAGTTCTGAAGCTATAAAAATCATTGACATTGTCTGAAGGGAAAGAAAAAAAGAAAAAAACAGGCCCAGGAAGACCTTGCAAATGCACTGATATCAAGCTCATTCATGTAAGTTTACCTTAGTAGCACAGTGCCTTAATTGTCTAGCAGGGAGCACTCAGAATATGAAGTGATGATCCTGCTTTGTAGGTTTTTGTTTTGGTGTCGTTCTTTTTACTTTCCAGCTGGAAATTATAGTTCAGGAGTAATGACTCAGGCACAACGGTGGGCTTAGCTGCTTCTTTTGTATCTGAAGACACATTAATTACATTCTCCGATCAGTTGTGGTTAGGCTTGAATGGGAAAAAAAAAATCCTATAGGCAGTTTGGGAGGCTGGGCTCATGTCGGTGGAGGAGAAAATACAAGTTACCACTCTTGTAGTGCGTGCCTAAGCAAAACTGAAATCACAATATCCTGGGCTTACTGATAGTTCTCATTTTGCAGAACAGCCTCAGATACCTTAAAATATAATAATGTCTTTGGAATTTTCTCCTAAGAACCAGTGGGGACTTATGGACTATATTTTTTTGAGGTGGTTTTAATTGTTGGGGTTTTTGACTGAGGAAGGTAGTGAGAAAGGGAAATCTACTGAGCAGGTTTTTTGCACACTCATTTTTCCAGGGTTAATTCTTGATGAGTAGGTAACTAAAAAACTTTAATCTTGAGAAAGGAGAACTATTCCATAGTTTAGGGTTTGAAATATTTTCCTGTCCCTTCTATTCTTCGTTGAGATGAAAGGAAGACAATCATTACTGGAATCTTGGTTTCAGATGTAAGTGGACATTTCGTTTTTATTGTGCATCTATATCAGCGTGTATTACGTGAATGTCTACTAGGAGGTGGTCAACATCACAGAATGACTCAATGCTTTCTAAACTTCATACAAAATTTAAGGTCCTTAACAGTATTTTTTAAAAAAATTACAGTGTAGAAATGTTTTTAGAAGAAAGTATCATTTTTAAGAAAGGAATCTAAAGCTTCACTGTGACTGACTTGAATTTTTATTCAGTGTAGCATTAGACAACAGTTTAAAATAGAAGGATGAGTGATAAAAATTCTTAATATAATTCCATCCACTATTGTAAAGCCTGTGTTTGGTTCTACCCTCTCATCTGTACAAGGATAATTAATGTGTGTTTCTAATCACTTATTCCTCTGTTTCAAAAGAATAAAAGAGGTAGCACTTAAATAGGTGCTGAGCTGCATGAAAGAAGTATTTTTGGTGATTAGAAATGGTAGAGAAAAAAGAACCTAATAACAAAAAAATGAACATTAGCAGATTGACATCTTCAAGTGTCTGAATGACACAAAGAACATGTGCACCATTATACAAACTTGTTTCCTAGAACAGAAACGGATTGAAGAAAATTGCTTAGAATGAATTGCTATCAAGTTGAGTTACAGGGGAAAATTAAAAGAGGTTTTATAGAGCAGTCACTGAATGAGGTAGTACATTAAGACTCCTGAGCAACCATTTATCTTAGGGTTAATGTGATATAACGAGAGTTGGGTCATTTATTCATGACTAATATATATATATTTACCTAAAGGTGGTAAACATAATTAAACAAATCTTTTCCTTGAGTTACCTTCTGAAGGCAACTTGCTAAATCCTGCAGGAAAACTGTTGGCAGAGGGGTTAGCTCTGCACATCAGAAACAGTGCCATTCCCTTGGGATTCTTCTCCCAGCTGTAGTGTTAATTCCTCAGACCTGCTCTATGCCTACATCTTTTGCCAGAGTAGCTACATCACTGAGCAATGTGAGAATTGCTCAGCTAACAATTGGCAAAAGATAAATATATTGCCAATAAAGTCTTTATTGTGGTGTAGCTTCTTAAGTTTGGCGATATGCCTAAGCTACGAAGATAATTATTCCTTATTTCTAGTAGGAGAATCAGTAACCATAGCATGTGGCTGGTACAAGGTTGAGCTGAGGTTGCTGCACTGATGTAATGGTATATTGTGCACGTTGGACCTCATTAATAGTGAGATTTAACTATTCTGCTATGTCTATTTTAAGTGCAGAAAAAAAAAAAAAGATTTTTTAAAATTTACTTTTATCCTCAATATTCCAAAAGATTATGTAATTAATATATTCTCAGCTGCTACACAGACCTGTAAGTTTTGTCAAGCAGGTTCCAAACACAGAGGAATTTAGAAGAGGAAAAACCAGCAGGTCTTTCAGTTAAATAACAAATGTACCTGGTTGCTGGCAGGTTCTCTTCCAGTTAATCAAGTACCTTTGTTTCGCAAGATGAGAAGTTGGGAAGTAGAGTCCTAGTGCTGCAGCAAGTTCTCCATGTCGCCCTATATTAAAGATTAGTAAAATACAGCATTAGATTAGTACACAAAGTATAGGATTCCGTGTGTTATACCAAGGAACATTATGACCTGAAGCCTAGGAGCTCGGATATTCATCAGATGCATGTTTTGTAGCTGAAAATAAGGAGTTCCTTATTAGGGTATCCAGTGGTACATGAAGAATAATTACAGAATCTGTCATTTGTTTTAGCAGGACAAATGTTTGTCGTTTTAAAATGTGTGTTCTGTAAAAGGCATCCCATAATTAAATGCTCCCCCATTCATGTTCACGGATCAAAACCATGAAAAGGCTCACCCCATGCAAACAACAACAATAGCTACCACATTGTGCGCATTTATTTTCAGATGAAAAACACTGTTGTCTCTTTAGTTAATAATCTCTGCCAATTTGGCCTGATTGATTTACTGCACATCATTTACTGCTGCTGTCCAAATAATCTCTATTCATGCCAATAAAAGACAGTGTCAACGACTGTAATAATAGTGCACTTGTTTTTTCACCACTCCAAAAAGAAAAGACATCCTGAGTTCAGAGGGATCCTGAAAGAAATAGTGTTAATGAATGGCCTTCCCAGCTGTATGCACTATGGCAAGTGAAAAACCTCCCCAAGAATATTGCATAACCGAGCATCGACGTCGCTGTCTTCCCAAGCACACACCTTGCTCTGTCTTGTTGACATCAGTGCAATTGCACAGGGTACAGGTTAGCACAGAATGGGCCCCAGTAACTCTAGTGAAGCCAAAAGACTTTATCCCCGTGGACCAACTGATGCTGAAGAAACACAAGATAATTTTCATCAGCTTCAGCTCTAGTTCATCTAACCCAATGGGAGTAAGTAGTTATGCAAACTTTGAAAAGCAAGAGCAAAGAGAAAATTAAGTGCTGTAACCCTTCATTGATGTTTTTATGCTCCAGACTAGAATAGTAACTCTCTCCCTGAAATAATAATCACTTTCTGTGTCCTTCACAAGGGCGTTCCACATTTTCAGAGAAGATCGAATTTTCTTTCATGCTTTCCTCAGCCCTGGACCTCCTGCAACAGGATCTGATTTGGCATCAGCCTCTGGTAGGCTACCCATGCCATCTGGAGAAGAGGCTTTCTGCAGAGTGAATGAAACAGCTGTAAGAGTGTTTTTAGGGAGGGAAATGAATAATGTGGCAATAGAGGATTTGCAGCCATTGGAGACTTTCTCCAAGTATCAAGGCACTGATTTCACTCCCTATTGAACTGAGGCAACTCGGGTCAATACACAGACAGCTTTTTATACCAGAGGGTGTTGTGATCACTGGAGTTTTCAACTAGTGCCAGAGGCTTTATGCAAGGGCTACTATATTTCCAGGGTTTTGTAAGGTCCGCAAAATATTATTGTTTAAAGCCTCCTTTACAGTGGAGACCCTAATCAAGATCAGAGCTGTACGGACTTGTATCATGGATGACATCACTTATCTCGAACAACAAATATTGTAAGAAGCACAGATGAATGTCTGCCAAAAGGATTATGGATGCAGGAATATTCTTCAATTAACAGGACATATACTTATCAAAAAATATCATTTCACTAGGACCTTCTGAGTTTTTGTTATGAAGAAGCAAATAGTAGTATTTTGGTGCCCAGTAAAACAAATACTGAATTTCAACTTTTTGGTGAAACTCTTAACATTTCACAGAGATTAAAAATCCCTGCTCCAGTTGCTCTAGAAGTGAGATAAAACCATAGAGAAATCTGGATTTGCAGATCTTATAGCTGCAGCTTGGAAATAATTTCCATTTGGTAAATATTAGACCATTCCTCCTGAGTCCTGAAGAGGGATAGCTAACTTCTTTTCATCAGTTTGTTTGTTACTTTCATTTAGGAACACTTTTTTCATAGGAACAATCTTTATTTTTCAGTTATTTTCTCTTTTTACTCCCCATCATGTATTTTTTCTTTTTATTCCTTTCTTTTCTAAGAGGAAAAACAAAATAAAACATTAAGATTTTTTTTTTCTGAAAACTAATGTGATGTTTTTGTCAAAGAACAAAATATGTCTGTAGAAATTGCAAACCAGGCTATGTTTATCTGGCTACTCTTCACAGAACTTTGTAATTTTATAATTACAAATCATGTTGCAAAATATTAGCAAAATTTGAGGAACTAAAGATTTATAGAAAGTGACTGAAGGAATCAGTACAAGTGAAACAAAATTAGCTAAGAAAACTAAGTGAATAAAAATCCAATGTTTATTAATCTCTAACAATAATCCTTATCTTACCATGAATTTTTTGTGATATTTGGCTTCAGTGGAAATTATCATACTAGCTATTCAGCTTTACAATTTGGTTGTGAACTTGGGAGTAAAATTAGAATATTATCCATAGGTACATATAATATGTGGTCATCATCGTGAATTCTGTTCTTAACCTTTTCATAGTTTTTTTTTTAGAAAACAAATAGCATCATAGAATCATAGAATGGTTTGGGTTGGACGGGACCTTTAAAGATCATCTAGTCCAACCCCCTTACCATGGGCAGGGACATCTTTCAGTAGATCAGGTTGTTCCAAGCATCATCCAGCCTGCCCTTGAATGTTTCCAGGGATGGGGCATCTAATGCCTCTCTGGGCAACCTGTGCCAGTGTCTTGCCACCCTCAACGCAAAAAATTTCTTCCTCATGTCCAATCTAAATCTACTCTCTTTCACTTTAAAACCATTATCCCCTGTCCTATCACTACAGACCTTGGCAAAAACTCTCTCTCTGTCTTTTTTCTAAGCCCCCTTTGAGTATTGAAAGGCCACAACAAGGTCTTCCTGGAGGCTTCTCTTTCTTTTCCAGGCTGAACAACCCCAACTTTCTCAGCCTTTCTTCACAGGAGAGGCATTCTAACCCTCTGACCATTTTCATGGCCCTCCTCTGGACCTGCTCTAACAGATCCATGTCCTTCTCATACTGGGGGCTCCAGAACTGGATGCAGTACTCTAGGTGGGGTCTAACAAGAGGACAGTCACCTCGGTCCACTTGCTGGCCGCACTTCCTTTTATGCAGCCCAGGATATGGTTGGCTTTCTGGGCTGCAAGTGCACATTGCTGGCTCATATCCCATTTTTTATCCACCAGTACCCCCAAGTCCTTCTCCACAGGACTGCTCTCAATCAATTCATCCTCCAGCCCGTATTGATATTGGGGATTGCCCCAACCCAGGTGTAGGGTTTTGCACTTGGCCTTGCTGAAATAGTGCAGTCCTTTGTAGTTCTTTATCAGCATCATTCACTTACTTATATCACCCTTAAGAACTGGAAATGCTAAGAAGCCTTCAGACCCTACTGCTATAATATACTGGAAAGTTCAGTAGCCCTAGAGTTGAAATTAAGGGTGACAGAAGGGACAAGCACTTCTTATCAAGAGATTTTTCCACCTAATGTATATCATAGTAGTGATTTTCAGTTGATGCCTGGACTTAGTAAGACAAAACTCAGATGTAATCCATTGCATGTAAAATACTATGCTTATACCTTTGGTTATGTATCTGAATGATGCGTATTATTTTTCATTAATATAGGGGAGGTGAAACAAAACCTTGATGCTCTTATGTGTTTAGACAAGGGTGGAATTAGAGTTCCTTCCAAAATGAAAAAGATATTATTTTTTTTTCTTTCTGATCCAAAATCTCCCTCCTTTTTCCCTCCTCCTTCTTTGAATGACCTCTTTAAAATTCTCAGCAGGCTTTTGTCTCCCTCTTGCTCCCAAGTTCAGTCACAGAAACTTTCATTCACATGAGTTTCGCAGTCATTCCCCATTATCCTCTATTTGATAATTTCACTTTGTATTAAGAGCAGATGACCTATACCCTTGGATTTATATATTTGTATCATTATGGAAAGCAGCCATATAAAGCTATTCCAGCACGCATTATGTCACAAAGTTAATTTGGTATTGCTCTCTTTAGCCAAGGCAAAAATGGAGTTTCTTCTTTTCAGTTAATGGAATAGCTGCTACTCCTGCAGCTACTTGCAACCTTATTTGCATTGCTGTCTGTGTGCAGCCCTGTTTCTCCTGCTATTGAAGGATGCTTTGAGTATTTTCTTTCCTCAGGATTTCCCCTCAGTTAGCTCATTATATCTTTGTCTCTGCAAAAGCTGTTTATACCAAATGGATTTGGGTGCATTTTAAGTCACAGGGCTGAATCTTATTTCTTCTCGGTCCTCTATGCTAGCTGGATTTATAAAAAAAAAAAGATTTTAGGGCTATAATGCTAAAACTGGACTTCTTCAACCTGTGAGTATTTTAATATTTCATATTAGAAAAATATTGTTATACCAATATGAATACTAATATTAAAAAAGGTATGAATTCTGATATGTCTATGTATACAATCTTTTTAAGCATTAGATTATAAATATCTCAAGATGACAAATAAAGCTGGTTGATGGACCAAACAAATAAAAGACCAAAGGCTACACATTAAAGCTTGAATAATTCAAACGAAGAGTAAGGCAGACAGTTTTAGCAGCAGAGATGGATAAGAACAAACTTTAATAGGATTCTGCATTCCTTTTAGTCTTCAAATGAAGCCTTGATGTCTTTTCAAGGTTGTCTAATCGAATCATAGATCTACAGGTCTTTTGACTGGGGTGGTTGAAGAAGAGCCCCAGCACAGAGAGGGACCTGAGAAGACCATCTAGCCCACCCCCTCCCAGGAGATGTCTTTGTCCTACCTTGCAGGTGTTTCTAATAGGCTAAAGACTTTCACTAGTGGGCACTCTGGAGAAAAAGTCTCCCTGCCTTTCAGTAGTTTTCCTCTAGTACCTAATTTGAATCTTCTTTTGTGGAATTGAAGGAAATTTATTTTATTTTATCCATGATAGAAATTAGGCGTTAGAAGGTCTTCTAAAACTATCTCACCCCCCCTTGCTCTCCTCTCCTTTAAGCTAAGCAACCCAAATTAATATTTTCTCAGGAGGATGAACCTGGTGCCCTTGAACAGGGATTAAAAAAAATCAGGTTTTTATTTCACACGTTATATCTTCTGCACATTTGTTGGAATTCAGCCGAAGCCAGGAGACATGGCCTCTGGGAGGGGCACAGTGCTGCTGATGTTTTTTTGGGCTCCTTGCCTTGTGCACAGGTGCTATCAGCTTTCCTGTGTGCCACTTGAGCAGTTTTGAGATTTTTCTGAGTTCAAAGCGTGACATCTGGGGGCTGCCACCTCTCACCAACATCTCTTTCCATGGTCCCTGGCACCCCACTGTCACCTCTGCATCAAGCTGCTGCCTACCAGTCCCAGATGCGTCCATAGATCCAATAGATACCACGGATCCAAGGCTGCTTTCTAAGCCTTATCTATGAGAATTAGTGCAAGTGGAGAGCTAGAAGTTTCTTACTTTAAAACAAAACCCAGCAAAGCCTCCTTGCGTTGCTCAGTACCTTCTAATAGGATCTCAGAACCTTCTGGTACGATCTACAGACCGCTCTGTTAGTCCACTGGTTTTGAAATATCAATTTCCAGCATGCAGCACTTCAATTCCATCTGCTTTTTGTAACATCTGATTAGAGCTGCCTCTCCAGGTCTGTTCCCTTCCACTTACCATCACCAATGCAGTGTTGATTCCCACCTCTGGCCAGCCCCCAGTCCGGGCCTGTATCCACTTGTTATTTTTCTCTCAGACAAGAGGTTTCTTTTTTTCCTCCCACTCCAAATACAGGGACAGACTGCTGCATGCAGTAAATAGGCATGGAAGGTAAAGCAGTATGAAAAGTTACTGCCTTCGGTTGCCCTGTCAAAGCTCCTTGTCTGGAGGACTTGGCAGAGCAGACAGGGTACTGAGGCCAGTGGCTATTACAGAAGGACATGGTTTTTTCTTGTTGGTTCCCCTTAGCTCTAACTCCCCATCTACTTCTTGTTTAATATTTACAAAAACAGTTATGAGGAGAGTGTTTTTTTCTTTCAATTCCATGTTTTCACAATGTCTTGCACATTGAAATCTTCATCTATGACTAGGGTCCCTAGCTATTACAGTGATGAAGACACTTATGCTGCTGTTAACAATAATAATCATAGGAGTGAACATAATTTGTAATAGGCATTAAGTGGAATAACATCATCTGAGCCTCTGAAGGGGAAATTAAAAAGTTTTGTGGTTTGTTTTTTTTTTTCAAATTAAGACAAAGAGTCTGGTTGCAAGACAACTGACTCAGAGCTTACACATGGCATAGACTCTAAATTGAAATATTTGGCTGAAATACTTTGGTAGGCTTTGAAATCTCACTGTAGCCCTTGGCATTATTTTGGCTCAAACAGTCAAGAATATTATGAGTTGGAGCTCACTTCCTACTATATGACAAGAGTGTGTGCATACTACTGTAGTTTAATTAAAAAAGTTAAGAATGCTGTTAGTATTACATTAATATTTAAAGTGATTATTACTTATATTTTCTATGTTCTATATTACTCTGAAATTAGAGATACTTCTCATTAGCTCTGGTTACATATCTAATGCACACATGTTAAAAAGTAATCTTTTCAACATATTAATATTTTAGCCATGTTTCCAATTTATTTAATGGAACAGCCTACTGCAACTTTTCAAACTCTTACAGCTCCTCTCTGCATTTGTTTTTTAGGCATGATTTTCACTGCAGTTTGTATTCATTGTTTTTGTATTATGATTCTCTATTTTTCAAGCAAGGTAATTTTAGTTTGATGAGAGAAAATTGTGGAACACACCGTACTGGTAAACAGGACATTATGTTGTGCTCCACAGTAGCAAGGAGAGAAGCATCAAAATGAGTTGGGCACTAGAGTGCCGCAGGTATTTGGGGCAGCAAGGTGGAAAAAAGGAAAGTCATGGTTGGTTTGTTGGTTTTCAGTGTTCAGTGCTTGCCTTAACAGGGACCTGCAAAAAGTGGAAACAAATGGAAATCACTGAGTTTCTCAGGAGACCTAATGGCATAAGACAACCTATACCCTTTCTTCCAGAACGTAACTTTGAACATAACCATTTGTTAACCTTGTGTGACGGCCTCTGTGTAAAAACATATAAACAATGTCATGCTGAAAATAAAGCAACATATCAAAATCTATACATAGAATTAGTACCGACTGTTATTTTTATCATTTTTGTGTATAAAGTCTATCCTTTTCTCAGAAGTCCATTCTAAATGTATGTCTCTTCTGCTGCACTTTTTTTTCCCATTTATAATATTTAAATCAACCAACAAATACCAGGTTTTGAAAGAGAGAAAGTTCTTCATAGAAATACAGGACTGTGAGAGATTTTTCTTCATATTCACAATGAGTAGGGACACACACATTAATGACAACAGTGGGAGAAATTTTAAGGAATGTAGAAAAATTATCTATTCCAAAAAATTTTAGTATTCTTCTGAAAACCTATTTTATATGAGTGATTCCTTCAGAAATAATTTGCAAAAAACATCTCAGCATCATACAGGCTTTTCAGGAAAGCCTAACTGAATGTGCTGTTTTAATGTACAATTATTTACCAGTGTCATGGTTTAACCCCAGCCAGAACTAAGCACCACGCAGCCGCTCACTCACTCCCCCCCCCACCCAGTGGGATGGGGGAGAAAATTGGGAAAAAGAAGTAAAACTCCTGGGTTGAGATAAGAACGGTTTAATAGAACAGAAAAGAAGAAACTAATAATGATAATGATAACACTAATGAAATGACAACAGTAGTAATAAAAGGATTGAAATGTACGAATGATGCGCAGGGCAATTGCTCACCACTCGCCGACCGACACCCAGCCAGTCCCCGAGTGGCGATTCCCTGCCCCCACTTCCCAGTTCCTAAACTAGATGGGACGTCCCACGGCATGGAATACACCGTTGGCCAGTTTAGGTCAGGTGCCCTGGCTGTGTCCTGTGCCAACTTCTTGTGCCCCTCCAGCTTTCTCGCTGGCTGGGCATGAGAAGCTGAAAAATCCTTGACTATAGTCTAAACACTACTGAGCAACAACTGAAAACATCAGTGTTATCAACATTCTTCACATACTGAACTCAAAACATAGCACTGTACCAGCTACTAGGAAGACAGTTAACTCTATCCCAGCTGAAACCAGGACAACCAGAAAAATAATTTTTTGGTAAATTAGTGGTAAAATTTCATAAAAGTTGGGGGGGAGGTTTAAATAAAAGACTAAAAGTTTAGTGCAAGGTAATAAAGAAAAAACCATATTTTCAGATACGTAATTAGATCTTTTTACAAAGCAGTGAAAATAATTTAAAATTCTTTTCAGGCATTTCTGACCTGTCTAGCATGAGAAAATAAAATGAAAAACTGATTTTTATATTTACTTTCAAGATCGCTTACTTAAAAAAAAAAAAAGTCTATAGAGTCCCCAAAACAGTGAGAAGTTATTTCTACACCCAGAGTGACATTCTGGGCTGATATATAGGGTTGGGGTTTTTTTTGTCTGAATAAATATGCCCTCTGTTTAATATCACCCCTTTACTATTAAGAGTTTGAAAAAGAAAAATTAAAGTCAAGGTACAGAACAGTGATATTTTAGGGAAGAACAAGTATTGGTAAATTCCTTTAGGACTCATGATTGAACAGCAAAGACGTTAAATCACTTGCAAATTTCACATAATCCCCCACCTCAATTATATTCTGGCTTAGTGTGTAAATCTTTAATGACCTCTGCCTTCAGCATAATGTGCTTTTTTAACTATTACATTCTGCCATATATTTAGAGAAAACTCCTTAAATGATGCACACTAGCAATAACTCAAGCTCTTTTTGTACTGTCCCTTGTCTGCACTTCGTTCCACAGGTATTGTTGGTAAAGCAACACAGTCATTCATTCTTTGTATCCTATAAATCATAGTCTTTCCTCATTACACTGGCCATAACATGCTGATCTTTTTGAGTTATGTTGTTTACATGGTGCTGACAGCAGGGACTCGCTTGAAATCAAGACACTTTGACGGGGGTGACTTAATCTCTCTTAGAAGGACTCCTAGTGAGTTTCAACTGATAAGGAAGGATGTGCTAGACCTTGTAAGCCGAGAGTTGCACAAGATATGAACAACTCAGCGTGAAAGGCTCTGTACTGATAAGGAGCAAGGCTAGCGAGCCCTTGTCAGTCGCACAATAGCAGGATGCAGTGGCCAAGGGATACGCGGAGGGGGCCGGGAGAAAGGAGAAGTAATAATGAATTTTGTTGCTTAATTGCTAACCAATCATGAGCTTAGCTTTTGTAATATGTATTAGGTGATTAGCTGTTGTACCAATCAACTTAAGGCACATACTGCTCATTCTTTGTCTAAAGATATAAAAATGACTGTTGTAATCAATAAAGTAGATCCTGACTTGCATCAAGCCGGGTCTCCGTCTCTCAATCGCGGCAAATTGGTGACCCCGACGTGATGCGGGATTAAGAACCACCTATCTGCGTGGCATGCTGCGAGTCCCACAGAACGTTGAATGAGCTGCTGAAAGGAAGCAGGAGCCGGCCGGCCTGAAATCCCTCCGGAGTAGAGAGGTGAGCTGTGGGAAACATGGGGAATCAAACGTCTTCCCCTGAGAGAGACGTATATGAGCTTATGAAAGCTCTTCTTCAAAAGCATGGAAAGAATATTTCCGGACATGATCTTAAAGCAATGCTTAAATGGGTACAAGTAAAAATACCCACCGTAACTGCATCTACTATTTTTACGCGGGAACTTTGGGATGATGTGGAGGTGAAACTATGGGATGCGGCAACTACGGGGAATGCCGAGGCACAGCGCATGCTTCCATGGTGGAGGGCTATTTTTGAGACTTTAAAAGCCCAGGAAAAAAGTCACAAAGACAAAGCAGAGAGAGAGGAAGACTCTTCTGCGATACCCCCGTTATCATCGGAGGGTCAAAAATCCATTGCGCCGCTAGAGGTGTGTGCCACGGGGTACCCCCCAGAGGATGATCCTTTTGATCCAGGACCAGTGGACCCAGAGGAGGAGCCGCAGCTTTATCCTCCCGATCCTCATGATGTGTGGGCAAATATTAGACGACAAGCTCTGAAAGAGGGAGACTTACAAATTGCAAAGAAAATAGTTGCTCCCGTTATTTATCAAGGGAGAGGGACCGGAGTGCTCCAACCAGACTTCTGGACAGCAAACAGAAGAATTACCCGGAGAAAAAACAACGCTGGAGGAACCAAATGCCACCATCAAAGGAGAAATTACATGAATAAGTATCGAGAACTGTCCATTGCAGAAATTGCCTGTGGTTTATGCAAAAATTGTGACCCTTGGGTTTTGTGTGAATGTTATACTTGTGCGAAAAAATGGTGGCGTCAGGCTACACTTGCTGGACGCTGGTGTGAGTTTTGCTTAGAAAAAGAAGTTAGCATTGCCAGGCTTTTGACCGTTACTGGGCACGAGGCACTGTTCCCACCTAGAAATGTATCTAAAAATATAACAGAATGCTGGGACATATGGACTCCCCAGCTTCCGCTTGCTGCCTTGGAACCTCAAGAAATTGAACTTTTAGGGTCAATAAGGATGGACTTTTGTGTGAAATTCAATTATACAGGCAAAAACCAGTCCAAAGTATGGGATGTCTCTCCTATTCATCCCATTTTCCGAAATGCTAGTGCTTGGTGTAATTATACAGCATCAAATTTGTCTAAATCTGCTAGCACCCCCCTTTTGTTACCCCCAGGCATATTCTTTATCTGTGGGGATAGAGCTTGGCCTGTTATTCCTTCTCACATAAGAGGAGGCCCCTGTAGTCTTGGACGCCTCTCAGTATTAACTCCCAACACCTCTTCGATTTTACAGCATCGCTTTTCTCACAGAGCAAGACGCAGTGTCCATGCCTATACTCCTGACTGCGATGATAATGTGGACTTTTGGTCTTTTAGTCAGCGTTTTGCGGCCTCGCTTTTATTGCCCGGAGCTGCTGCTGGCAAAGCTTTGGCAACTCTAGATAAGTTAGGCTGCTGGCTTGCAAAACAAACTAATGCTACTAGTCAGGCGTTGTCTGGTCTTTTGTTAGATGTAGATAGTGTTCGCCATGCTACCTTGCAAAATAGAGCTGCTATAGATTTTTTGCTTTTAGCACAAGGACATGGCTGTGAGGATTTTGATGGTATGTGTTGTATGAACCTCTCGGATCACTCTGAATCGATTCACACTAGTATACAGCAACTCAAGGATGGGGTTTCTAAACTCCACCAAGACGATAGCTGGGATTGGCTGGACAAACTTTTTGGAGGTTGGGGCCTATCGGGATGGTTAAGAAGCCTTGTAAAAATGATTGTGTATGCTTTGGTTGTTTTCATCCTTTTGTTACTCTGTTTACCCTGTTTCCTGCAGTGTGTGCAGAACCTAATAGCCAATTCAGTGAAGAAGGTCCTTATTGTGCAACAAGAAGGGGGAGATGACGGGGGTGACTTAATCTCTCTTAGAAGGACTCCTAGTGAGTTTCAACTGATAAGGAAGGATGTGCTAGACCTTGTAAGCCGAGAGTTGCACAAGATATGAACAACTCAGCGTGAAAGGCTCTGTACTGATAAGGAGCAAGGCTAGCGAGCCCTTGTCAGTCGCACAATAGCAGGATGCAGTGGCCAAGGGATACGCGGAGGGGGCCGGGAGAAAGGAGAAGTAATAATGAATTTTGTTGCTTAATTGCTAACCAATCATGAGCTTAGCTTTTGTAATATGTATTAGGTGATTAGCTGTTGTACCAATCAACTTAAGGCACATACTGCTCATTCTTTGTCTAAAGATATAAAAATGACTGTTGTAATCAATAAAGTAGATCCTGACTTGCATCAAGCCGGGTCTCCGTCTCTCAATCGCGGCAACACTTTTCTTTAAATAGCAACCAAACTTCAAAGGGAAGATGGCTACCCTATGGGCTTGCATTTGAAGCAGCAATATTTCTGGTTGGTTTTTATTTTGATAAAAAAAAACATTTTATAATCATGGATGAGATTTTAAATCGCCAACATACCTAAAAGTAACACCCAACTCTGTGAATGTGAATTTTCTGAAAATGAATGAGTGGTGGTCATGATCTACGAAATGCGTAACATTCAGTAAATTTGCCCTGCTGTTATGTATGGGTGAGGGCTCTTTCAGAAGGGCAGTCATTGCATTACACTAGCATTACTCCATATTCTTGGCCATATTGCTGTCTAGCAAGCTAAATGTATGCAACATGGGAGTGATGCTGTGGAAGTAGACATCCGTCACTGATTACTAACGTAATGTAAGCCGTGTAAACTTACACAGGCACAGTACTATTTAGTGCCATAGCAGCTGTTCAGATACCATTCAATACAACAGATGTGCTGAAGTTTCTAGCTATGAATCTCTGTAGTCTGTACTTGTTTTGAAGGAAAGATCAGAAATTATGTGCTAATCTTCACTATTCATGCATTTCAGCTGCACTTCAGGTCTCCACTGAACCTCAGCAGAGTATTTTAAAGACAAAGCTTTTAGCTCCCCCATCTCTGCCATGTGGTTCACTGGCTGTTAGCCACTTTACTGGCTGAAATGTGCTTAATATTCTGATCAGGATAGGAGAAGAGTTTGATTAAGGGGGACTAGATGCAACTTGTCGAATACTTCTTTAATACTGTGGAACCCTCTGAAGAAAACTTCTGGATATTTAGCTCCGATTTAAGCATTTAGACCCTTTCACTCTCCTCTCCAAATCTTCTTACGTACCCATTTTGGTTGGGATACCAGTCTATTGAATTTGAAATTCATACTGAGGAAATAACTTTCATATAATCTATTATGATAAATGAATATCATGAAATACCAAATAATACAAGAATATTTATTTTTTCATTACTATCTGATGCCCTTCTCAGTTTTTAATTTATATTCTGTAAGCGTGTATATACTTTTTCCAAGTAGAAGGGGACAGATGCTTTAAGTTTTTTTTTTGGTTTTTTTTGGGGGTTTTTTTTTGTTAATTTGCTGTACCTTAGTGGTTGAAATACAACCATGCAATCTATCATATTAGTTCTCTTAAATTCCCCTTGTTTTTTCTAAACAAAGCTTCTCCTCAGCTTAGCTTCTCCTCTATCATCCTTTATCTTCTGTATAAAATGGGCATCAAAGTATCAAGCTACAAACTGGAATCCGCCTAGATACAAATTGGGAACGGAACCAGTATCACTGTGGATTGGGCACACATAAAACATGTACCATATACAGACCTCCAATATCCATGTTTATTTCTAAAAGAAGAGCTCTGGCTGATTGTGTTAGGTAATATGGAAAAAAAAACCCCAAATGTGGTTCCCATTCCATACAGCATTCAGCTGTGGAGTAAATCTCTATAATAATAGTGCACAGTGCCCATAAAGCATAAGACTCAATCAATTTTAAGTTGATTATCAGGTTTCACAAAGAAGACTTGTTGTCTGGAAATTATAAACATTATTAAATGGTCAAGCACGTGGTATCTGAATGTAAAGTTCTCCACGATCATGATGAATTCAAAGTTTAAAACCAGCAGTGAATGATGAATGAGTATTTATTATAAGGCTGTGTTATGGGGTTGAATAGTCTCTTTTGAAAGGAACCTATGGATTTGTCAGTGATAATTCCTTTTAAACTAAGTTTTATTTTTAAAACAAAACTCAAAAATAATAGGGAAAGAATCTCCTGTTACGCTACTCTCTGACACTATTTAAAAAAAAAAAAAGATAATGAAATACATACTATATTGTAATGCAGTACATTGACACTCCTTACCACAAAAATATATAAATTTATTTAGGTATGTATTTATATATTTTGTCTTTTTTTCCTATGGCCATAGATTTGCACTGAACATCTGGCAATCAAGCAACTGTAAAAACTTTGGAGAATGCAAAACAGAATCCGTTAAGTAATATACTGGTATCTAACTGGTATCAAGCTTCTTATAGTAGACTGGCAGATTTCTGACTGTGACTGTGTCTGCTTCCAGCTACAGCTTTCTGAATATAGTTTGAGATGAGATTTCTTTACTCATTTTATTTTTTTTCCCCTAGAGCAGTTCCAAATACATTCCAAGTTTGAGCACATAGTTCTCCTTGATTTAATTAATGTTTCCTCTACAGCAGCTCACTTTCTTAATTTAATGTGACATGTTATTCAGTCAGAATAAAGTAGCTTTTTCATTTGCATGTATTCACCCAAGCCAGTCAAACAGGTCACAAACAAGTAAGTACTGGGTGAGAAGTGAGAGTATTTTATAAATTTACATAGAAGGAAAAGATAAATTTTATTAAATTGATGGCTGTAGCATATACTTATGTATGTAATCTAATCTGCTTTTTATTAATGTAAGGATGCCATTCCTTAGGTAAATACTTGAATTAAAGTGTAGTAAATTCATGGCACAAAATCGGATAATATCAAGCTATGACATGCTGATAGAATACCAAATTGTTTTTATTAGTTCTTCAGGGTTATAAAAATGCACCTCTAATCCGTTAATGGAAAGCAAAAAGGAAAAAAAGAAAAGTAAAAATGTTAGATATTAAATGAACAAAAACTATTCCTGTCTTTCTGTTTCAGCCAGGGCTATTCAATCATGTCAGAATCACTTCTGCAGTCCAGTATCTTCATGTCATTTCTTTACCCTACTGCAAAATGTTTTGCACGCTCTCTGGAGAAAGGACAGGATTTTGCCAAATGGAAGGATGTGGAGGGGAGCAGAGAAAGCTGGTTTCCATTCTCCCAAACAGACATCAAAAGCAGCACTGAACTGAAAATCTTGGCCTTATCTGACAGTTTCATGGGAGCAGAGCTCATTGCTGAATGGGAAAACAGACACACACACAAAAGTTTTACATTAAGGAAAACTAGCACCCTCATCCAGGAGCAGGATCATTTTAGTTTTATGTTTCCTAATTGGTCATTCCCACAACTCACACCATATATTGCCCCAGGGTTTCCATCTACATTTTTTTAATTAGAAGAGAGACTCATTTCTCATTGTAAAAGAGGATAAGAGATAAAGTACTGCACTAGTGTATTTCCTTTGACGTCCAGCTGTGGGACATAAGTGCTTTGGAAGGCCTATTATGCATCTCATCCTAGCATAGCTAAAAGCAGCTCAAGTTAGAAATGTTCCTGAGTCCATTTTCGCATCAAAATGGAACTTACACAATGGTTGCTCCTATTAATAGGAATGGATGCATGTAGTCTCCAAAAGCCCTGGTGTTTGTACCAGTGTGGAAAGACACAGATCATTATCGTCTTCTTTTTGCACTCACTCAGTGTGCAAAGATGGTCACATGAAACTGAAAGTGCATTCAAATGTCTTAAATACAGAAATCTTCTGTGTATGGAAAAGGAAGATTTTCACATCACTTTGCTTTGCTTAGCATAACAGTTTGCCCTACAAAGAGCTACATAAAATGTATATGAGCTATCACATACATTTTGAGACATTATATGAGAAGCTTATTTCAGCTATTTTTAGTACCACTATAAAATTCTGCTCCTACATAGCTTCCAAACAGATTTATTTTTTTTTATTATTTATTCCGTATTAGACACTCAACCTAGAACAGGTATTTGGAGCACCACTTTCAGTTTGACACCTTCAGTATTTACTACACCTGAGTATACTTATTCTTGTTGCTGTTGCTATTGTCCATGTCCCCTTTTCCACACTTTTCCTAGGTCAGCTTTTTCCTGGGACAAGATTTTCATAATAACATATCCCTAGAGTGCCAGCTATGATGATATATCTCCCTAATAGTTTGTCAGCTCAGCTGAGAATTAAATAGAAGGTCTGGGAATAGTCTGTTGTGGAACTTGGTGTCCAGCATAGTCTTTTATGTCATATCTGTACTTTAAACTGTGCATTCACCTGTGATCCAGATAGCATATACTGAGCCCTGAATATTTTCATTTTTATCAAACTAATACTGTACTTTATTATACTAATACTACTCTTTTCATGACAACATATAGAGCACATAAATAGTTGCTGACAGAACTGGGTAGAATGAATTCTAAATAGTTATCCCATTTTAGAGAAAGCTTAAGTAACTTACATAACTCCTTGGTCAGGTTTTGCATTTTGGTCAAGAAAGCAGGTACAGTTTTCTGAAATACCTGTTTCTGATAAAATTAGGAAATGGATTTGAGGATCATGATAGAATCAAATTTATATCAGCCTGAGTATGCAGTTCTCCATCACAGTAACAGAGGGGGCAATTTGAAAAGCACAGATTAGATTTTTCTCGGAAATACATTTTTCTACTCAAAAACCAGAAAGCCATTAGTGAGTTTGGGTGTTTGTGTTGTCATGGACATGTATATGGAGACCCAGATGTGGAATCTAGAATTCTTATTTATATCGGCATCCACTCTGAACTTGACTGTATGGATCCTTTGAGGTCCAGGGGACCTTTATCAGTACAGACAAGGGCAGATTTAACTATCTACTACAGTCAAATACTCTGCTTTAAGTGATATTAACCTTAATTTTTCCCTTGCCAACACTAGCCTTTGCAGGAAGCTCCAGTTTGGACATTCACAGAGACAATCAATTCCCTCATCATGTATTAATCACATCCTGTGTGCAAGGGCATCCTTGAAAAACATTTTATCCTCTGCTTATATTGTATACTTAAAAAATTGATTGTGTCTTAGAAAATTTTATATACAGATCATGTAGGCCTGTGTGATGGGTGATACAAACCTTCTCCTATATTCTCCACAAAAGCAAGATGCATGGTTTGAATTCTACCCTCCTTTATTGTTTTCAGTTAGTATGCCCAGGTTTGCCATAACTGTGGGGCTTTTATTTGCATTAGTATGTATATGACGGTGCAGTAAGCAGATGATATTTATTACATATTAAATTAAATATTTATCATCTACAACAAGCTTTGAAGAAAACTGTTGGGATTTTAGTGATGACTAATATGTCCAGCTTATATGTTCTGCTTCATTTTTTTAATTTTTTTTTTTTACTTTACTATCCTGGAAATTAGTATTCCTTTATTTTTTGAAAAATCTGCTCCCTGTTCTGTCTTCCACTAAAACCAAAGAGAAAGGTTTTGCACAAAGATTATTTACCTATGAGTTCACATATTTATACTGTAATACAGACAGCATCCTGTCTTAACAGAGTTATATATTTCTTATTTTATGATACCCACCAGGGTGCTGGCAGCATCAGAAGAGTCAAAGAGCTCAGAATGTGTGTATTGGCTCCTTCCATGGGCCAAACCAAGGTATCTTTAGTAGTCAAGAGTGCTCTGATCTGTGAAAAGGTATTTCCTGGGGTACAGTGACCCTTGGAATGTGTATAAATAACTTTGCTATAGATATATATAATTGGTTTTGTAGTAACTAGAAATAAAACATGGCCAAATACATAACCATCAATAACACCAACACTTCTGAAGTTCAATCTTGGTCATTTTTTCCAGCTAAGCCCTTTACAGATGCACACATTAGCCTTAGTGAAATCACCTTTCTAATGGGATGTAAGACACAACTAAGGGGCTTGTACTCAGTCTGTTTTCAGTGTCTGCGGAACTTGTAGGAATAAATATGGAGAAACCCAAACCCTACGCCTTTTCCCTTTTCAGCCCTTTTTTCCATTGCAGATTATTCTGTTGCATCTCTTACACTAGGGAGAAGTGAGCAAGTGCATAGAAGGTGACCAGATGAGCTGGTGGAGTTTCTCATTTACATTGCTATCCCTGTCAGAAAGGTGAATGGCAGTTGGTTCTGTACCCTTTGCCAAAAACATGCCAGAATTGTGTGGAGGGGTCAGTCCACACATTTTCTGTCAAGCTGAAGCATGGATCAGAACACGTGCGCAGAGTCAAGGTATCTTCACTGTCTTCCAGCTGCTCACTCTAGAGCTGCAGCCCGACTCATCTCTGCTTGCCAGAAACGAGTTGTGGCTGCTGTCACTCAGACAGAAAACGCCACTCTGAAACTCATCTGGACCTCTATGTGCCACCAATACTTCAAAAAATAAAGGATTGTATACCTACCTCATTCTTCAGCTCACATGAATAAAAACCTTTTCCCTCCAAGTCATTTTGTTAGGTTGAAATATTATTCAAAGTAATGACTTAACCTTCCCTTTGATAAGCTTCACAGATGGAGTCTTTCATTCTCCATCCATAAACTAGTATGTTTATGGTGGATAAAGTGTGGGTTTTTTCACAGTCTGTAAGTGCCTTCTCAGTACAGAAGAAAAAGATATAACAAAATCCCCCAGCTGGAAGTTGAAGCTAGACCAATTCAAGCTAGAAATCAAGTGGGCAGTTTGACAATGACGGTGATTGCCTTTAGGACCACTTATGAAATAGTGAAGCAGGTTCTACAAAACTGTTAATACTTTAAGTCAAGACTGGATTGTTGTTGTTATTAAGTTTTAATTAAACAGGAATTACTTAAAGAAATGTCTAAGGCCTTTTTATGCAGGAGATCTAATGATTCCTTCTGGCTTCAGAACTTCTGAAATATATGCTGTAAAACACAGTTTATTTTTCAAATCTATTCACGCAGCAGTATTTGTTTGCTCTTTTTTGCTGCTACTCTTCTGTGCTTTCAGGAAATTAATAAGAGACAGTCTAAGTCTAATGCCATTTTAGTCACAAAGCAATGTCCCTCCTGGTGGAAGGAAAACTCTTTCTTCTCTGAAACACAACTAGAAACATAAAGGAAAGGAAACGATTCTCTCACTGTTATATTTATCTTCTTTTTTTTTGTACTATTAACCAGTTCACAAAGCTTCAAGCTACTCAGTATGGCTTTCATGGAGTATTAAGAGGATGGAAACTAAAACTATGAAGATACAGATATATGACTGAAGTCAGAGGACAAAATTCTGCTCTCATTTTACACCAAGACAAACCCAGAGCTACCACTTCAGAATCTGTAGATTTTCTCTAGAATTCCTACCACAAAACTAAAGGCAGGATATAGACCATCATAAATGTAAAAAAAAAAAAAAGTTTTTAAACATAGTCTTCAGGAATTATTTTACACATGTTCTTATTTCCCAGCATCTTCTCCCTCCCAAACTTCCTCAAGATGTCATCTGTAGATTTACAGAATCCCGGAATTTTTTTGTGTCATGCAGATGCTTTTGTCTTATACTGCACTGCCAGGTAACTCTAAATGTCAAAAGAAACCCATCTCTTTGCAGTGTCACTTATGGCTCTCATCATAATTTCTTTTTTATTTCTGCTGGCTCCGAAGAGCAGGTTGTTGTGTTTCCTACATTACACACAGCTGAAATGATGGTGGATTTCCAGATGGTCAATTTTGTAATGACTTCTGTGCCCAGATCCATCTATTTTGAAAGTCTAAACCACCAAAAAGTAAAACTGCAAGGAGCAATAAACATAACACTGTAGCTACAGGTCAGTAGTCTTCTGCACCTCAGGACCTGTGAAAGCTGTACCATATCCTCTGATAATTCATGTAACCTCTTCCCACTCTTTAATTAAGGGTTCTAACTGAGGAAATAGATATTAGCTTCTGCAAATCTATATAATTTTCTACAAAATTTGCTTTGACAGTCCTCCTTTGTTTATTTATCCCATAGCTGTTGTCTGATTACTGCAGGTACAATTCCAATTATGTTGTAAATTGATATATGATATTTATCTTTCAATAATCATATGCAAATCATAGTACACACTCTACAGTACAGTATAGTATTTCAGTTTGAAGGGAGCTGCTTCTGAATGCTTTTTCCTTAATTCTCATGACTAACTGACATAGAGGGTGCTGAAGTTCAGGCTACAGCAGTTACAGTGTGTACTTCAGCATAGCTATTAATCCAGCTTTTTGCTGGACATGTATGCATTATAAACAACTCATTGCAATTGTGATACTTGGATAATTTGACTTTTAAAAGTACTCTTTGTTTTTTCATTTGGTATGTTTGAAAAATGTAGAGATGGCCATAAACTTTCCCTTTTCATGTGGTGATTGACTTTTCTGCCTTTTATTTTACCCTTTTGAAGAATTTTTGCACGTCTTCCTGTGTGATCAATTCACCATCGTTCATGAAAAGAGACTGTGAATATTGCATCCTCTGACAGCAGACCTCCATTTGTGGCTCTTAGGATTTCTTCAGACATTTGAAGTGGGTTTGGTCATGCAAACTTCTCTGGCATGAATCCTCAGACACATCTGTTCCGTTGTTCCTATTTAATGAAAAAGATCCACAATAAAAGCCCTGAAAGAAGACTGGGTTGAACAACACAGTATCAATATCCCACCTTTATTAAGGTTTACCAAATACTCAAACTTCACTTTGGACTTCTACCTGGCAGAAGAATAACATCACATCAGAAACCTAGGACAGGAGTTGCTTAAAATTAAAGGGGGGGAGAGGGGGGCAAAAAAAAAAAAAGGGCACTTGACAACAGATTTATATAAAAAGCTTGACATATGATGAAAACACTACTCTGAGGATTAAAGAAGATGTGGGTGTTGTGTGGGAATACAAAACTTTTATTTTAGAATTGGCACTGAAGTCTGGCTTTTTTTTTCCCAGATAAGCTCTTAAATTTCATCAGACCTTTAAAAATCTTGCCTCACCTGATAAGTATATAGCAGTCTCTGTTTGTTTTACAGCTGCTGAAGTTTGGAAGGCTTTGATACTTTTATGCTTGCAATATTGTGTGTCCATCACTGAGAACATACTGCTATTATTTTAATTACTGTTTCTTTTTCAGCGAAATCCCAGGCACAGTTACAGTTATGCACAAATCTCTATGATTGTGCTGCATTGCCTTTGTCAAAATAGCAAACATACATTTGGAATCAATATCTTATAGCAAAATATACACAAAAATAGAATTTATCAAATTTTACTTTTGATTTTCATAGGCTTCAACAGGATCTTTGGTTTGGTAGCATCCATATTCTTTTATCACTGTCCAGATGAACTAAGTATAAAACACAATTTACCAATACTGTAACTAATTATGACTAGTTACAATTTAATTACTGCTATTGGTCATTGCTAACTTATTCAATCAAATTAGTATTTATGTATAGACTGGTAAAAGGCTGTTATTGACATTTAACAAAACACAAAAAATAAAAAAGAATGAAGCTTGAAGCTGTATGTGGAGAATAAATAATAAATAAATGATCCAGGTTAGAAATTTCATAATGAATTTAAAAATTTGGGTTTGGATTCGGGCATTTTTCAACATAATTTGAAGATAAATTAAATAATTATCTGACTGTCGCTAACCAAAATTTTATGGATAACATCAGCATTTAATTTTCTAGTAACCCATTAGTTATAGGACATTTAAAATGTGTCTATGGGAGATTTGTTTTCCTACAGGGAGGGATTAGAGGAAAAATAGGGCAGGTTAGAGTTGAGGATATGAAAATGGTTGGAGTTATAACCATCATGGCTGCAGGGCCATTCAGTGATCTGGAGTGTAGCTTGACTGTGCCCCAAGTGAAAGCATGCATGGACCCAAACATATCCTGTTTTGGCAATTTTCTGATTTGACAATTGCTTGGTGCATGCAGACACTGGAATATGTGGGGTGTCTTGACACAGCACTGGATTTTTACAGTTTGGAAATTAAATGGGCAGCAGATCTTCCTTGTCACTGGTTCCCAGGATTGTCACAACGGATGCATTATATGGTATACGATATCCAGCCAGCCAGGTTAAAGGAAGAAAAATTTCCAGAAAGGTCATGTTAACTCTATCTTTTCACTTTTCTCATAGCATCAAAAATGGGGAGCCAAAGGAAGGTCTTGCCTTCTTCCTCCTGCAGAACAAGTGCAGATAGCTCAGTCAATGGCCTCTCCTCAGCAATAAATATTACATACTAGTCTGAGGACATTAGGTTTGAGAAAGGTGCTTGGCAAGACAGAAATATCTCAGAATTCTTACTAACACAGGCCCTATCAGAGCAGGAGTGGCTGACTGTTCTCAGCCTTGGGTCATATGCTGAGTCCTGCACCCACGTAGTGAAAATTACTTGTCTAGGAATGCGTTATTATAAATACACATTGTAACCTGCCTCTCACTACAGCTACTACAGTTCCGTGCCATTCTTTACTTGCATGCCTAAATCAATTTTCACTGCATGCTTTATAGATGCTTTAATCCACATATTGGTATAGAGGACATCGGAATTGGAAAAAACATTCATCTATTGAATAAAATGCTTCCTACCTATGCTCCACCTTTCCAGACTTTTTTCATTTATCTCCAGGAAAAACACAGCAATCACCATAGGTGCTTATTAAAAAAAAGGTGATGGTTCACGAAAATGCTCCTATTGCTCATTCTCTTCTCATGAGGGCAAGTGCAAAGCTCTTTGAAATATTTCCTCAATGAGTGGTTCAACAGGAAAAAGCACTGAGGTTAAAATGTGCAGCAAAATCAAACTATAAGGCCTAAGAGAAGAAAGATTTGTGTAAAACTAACACAGCTTAGTTGTTTATTGTTGATGTTGAATCATTGTATTTTATAACATACTTTACTGAATATATGATACTTGTAAATCTTAGAAGCAATGCTATTTTTTGCTTTCTGTTTATTTCTCCTTCATAAATCTATGGGGCTTTTGTAGCTTGTCTTTGTTAAGCAGCAGAATTTTAATTTCCAAATGCGATTCCATTGGCATATAAGTAATATTCATTTCTTTCATACCTTAGTGACTGCACTGAATGGAGAGTATTTTACAGAATGGATTTTATGAAAGTAAATGTAGTGTTTGAAAGCCATAGCTAGCTAATAGGTGATATTCTTGTATCTCCTGCAACAGTTCATTTACCAGAAGTATAGGAGTGGATTATAATAGCAAATCCCAGTGTCTACTAAAACTCAGTTGAAACCTGAGATCTACACTTTCTGAGGGCTCTGCTTCTTTACCAGGTACTGAAGGATTGGTGGCACATTTGCAAATCCTCTGCATCCTCTTCCTGACAGAGCACCAGCTAGAATAAAAAATGGACCCTAGCTTCACAGCTGCATTTTTAAATGTGTAAATCATGGATTATTGCCTTCTGTATTAATGAATATCTTTAACAAGTCTTTCAGCAAACAAAATAATATTTCCCTTCTTCCTTTTAATCCCCAACACTTTAACAGTTACTCTGCTTAGTAGGGAACGTGGGTTATCAAGAAGCCTTCACTGCCCTTCAGTGAACAATTAAATCTCTGCAAAGCATATACAAAATAGTATTTATCACTCCATCGTTATTACTTATAACTGTTCTGTTTGCACGATACATACAAGCAGGCAAGTTTTCTGACTAGGACTGGGTACACATCTTCCATAATACTAACTAACTGTGGTATAATCTCATAGGAGCAGACTGTGGATGCCCTGGCAGGTAAACACCAGCAAATACTGTGTCTTGCTTGTGTTGTCACTTTCTTAGGGGTTGTGCTCCTCTTTTGCCCATCACTAGCTTGCCAGTACTCTGGGCAGCAACTTTTTTGTTTTGAGTGCATTTAAAAATTCAGAGACAGAATAACTGGAGAGAAAATATTTAATGGTGTTAGCACTGTCTTCTCATTCATTTCAGATGACGTTGCAGAAGTGATTACCAGTTTTCAGAAGAAGCAGTTATTAAAGTAATATTTTAAAAGTACAACAAAATGCAACATAATCTAAGCCAATTTAGCAAGTGTTTTCCCTTGCAGTCGAAAACCAGAAAGTAAGTGGATTAATTAAGAGAAAACATTTTATTCCTTGCTTAAGGAAGCTATACAGGGACAACTGTAGTTAGCTTGCTTTAAAAGTGCCTGTGTTCACAAGCGTCCTAATTGCACAACAAATTACTTGGTGCCCTAGAAGTTAGTGAGTAATCTCCTCTCAAACAGGAAAACAACCCATTTCAATGCTACAGTACTGCCTGGAGTGAACCTATCTGCTACCTAGTAGTATTGAGTTGACTAACTGTGACAATTTGGGGATGCTGAAGTCGTGTGTAGCCTCGTCCTTACCTTGCCGATGGGGGAGCAACCTCATTCTCCATGGCTCAGCACCTGGCAGGGCCAGTTCTCAAAGAGCCACTTGCAGGTTGTACGCCCCAGTTAATGACTTCCAGGTTTGAGTCATTGAGAGACTACCGGCATGCACTGCTTTTTAAAGTTTATTATCTATAGAGGAATAAATGGAAGATTGTGTTTTCCAGCTTCTATTTCACTCAATACCAGGCAAACCTAAAAATGAAATGTACTAATTCCTGCATTTCTGTTCCATGGGCTTTAGGCTCTAACCACCAGCAATCTTCAGCTCTTTTTTTGGAGCTGGTGGTGCCTCATTTACCATCATCAACCTTCATTTGAAACAGAAACCTATGTTCCTTGCCTCAAGATAGCCGGCATACACAGATATTCATTACTGGTGTTTTTAATATTAATTACATAAAATAATCTAAAAAATATAAATAGTTCCATCAAACTATTATTATAAGAAATATATAATATGGCTATACTATACTAAAGAACATTTATATTATTTGCAGAGAAAAAAATAATTTAAAAGAACTGAAGACACATTGGGTCACTAATTCAGGAGTCTATTCAGGTTTCCCTGAAGGCCATGGGCTTTGCACAGCACTGAAAATAGAGCTAGGTGTATATATAGGTTTATATATTGTGTAAATTGTAAGGAATGTGTTATGTTCACAAAACAAGTAATCATAATGATAACATTTTCTTGTCCAACCTTTTCCTATTAAGGTGTATCTCACAATATTTAGTACTGTTCAGCTGCAGTAGTTCTCACCTGTTTGTCTTAGGCATCTTTTAAATTTTGCACAGCGTAAGATCTGCTTTACTTTGGAAAGACAGAGCTATTTTGCCGGACTTACAATGACACATGCCAGCTCTGCGGTACACTTTCTTATTCTACTGCATTTCCTAGGTGCCATCCTTCCACAGGCTCCTTGTGCCTGGCTCAGCTCTGACTGTTCTGACCAAAATTCTTTGTAAGCTCTTTCCCTGATCATTCAATATGAATACTTTTTGGAATACATCTCTGAATCTGACAAGGCTTTGCACTCAGTGTTTCCCTTTATTTTGTCCCAGAAGTTCTTCAGAACATTTAATTCCTTCTCCTGCAAACGTTTTCTTCTAAGTTCAATGGCCCTATAAAGCTTCCTCCCATTTCTATTGTGTGGCAAATTCTGTTCATTCTTTGAGCTACAGTCAGTCTCTTAATGCTTGTTGCTATGTATTTTTGTTGTGGTTTTTTGGCCCATTTTTCTTTCCTCTCTTTTCTTTTTCAAATCCAAACTGCATCATAATAGAGCTAACAACTTAATTTCTCTGTGTTCAGGCTTGGTAACATATAAAACTGAAATAGCAAACAGACATTGACTTCTGTCAATGTGCATAATAAAACTTATCATCCAGAGAGATTGAATATGGAACAAGACAAAGCTCGTATTCACTGAAACATGAAGCCATCGTTACAGCCACCATTATAGCCCTATATTAAGAAAAATTGCTGTAAATTAACATTTTGAAGAGATGGAATTAGAGGCCTAGGAAAAGCTGTTCATGTTTTATCAGGAAGCAAAGCTTTCAGTTACCGTATGACTGAGGCATCCTAAAAATACTGGTTTTTTTTTCTTCTAGTCAGCTGGAGATAGTCACAACATGCTGAGATTGATCTTATCCCGATTGTTACCCATGGGAAGATTGCTTGAGGTAAGACCAGAATCAGACGTGATTTAAAAGATCTCTCTTCCTCTCAAACACTGAAGACAGAAGTCCAGGACATGGCTATTTAACCTATTCTTTGGTACAGAGCCCATGTTCCAGCCTGCCTGCTCAAACCATTGCAGCACCAACTTGCATCAGATTAAAACAACTTGAGCTTTTTCCCTTTGTTGGAAGGATGTTTCATACTTTAGTGTTTATTAAAGTGTTTACTTTTTAAACAGCCACTTTTAAACTGAATGTCGCTGCATTTTGATTAGGACAATGATATGTTGCTGGGCCTGAAGAAAAAAACACATGCACAGACATGATTGTTAGTAAGTCTGACAGCTCGCAAATTCTAAACAAAAAATCTCCTGGTCTGGGATGTTGTGATCTAGCAGTTATTTATAATACTGTGATGAAGATGACAGAGGTTGCAAGATCATGTCCATTTATTTACAACTAAGAAGCTTAAAAACAAATATTGTTTATGGTGATGCACAAGCTTGGTTATCTAATTTTCTCTCTCATCAATCATGCTTGCTCTCTAGCATTCTTTTTGAAGATCCTTTCACTAGAAGCTGACCGATACAAATGAACATGTAGTTCTGTAAGGTATTTCTTTCTTTCCCTAATTTGCAGATTTCTTTAGCCCATGCAAGAAAGAAAGACTACATTCAAGCATATTTCTTCAGCCATTTTTCATTCAGCTTGAGGTTTCTGCAACCTTTCACACTGTCTGAAGATACAAGTACTGTTGCAAAGTACTCTTCTGGGGTTTGAATATGAAAGCACCAATGAAAACTTAAGCTATTGTACTATGTAGCTGGATGCAAACACAGCAATATTCCTTTCTAGTAGCTTATGACAGTAATTTGTCATTTGTACTAGCCTCTAACTTATTTCCAAATTCAGAAAAAATAATAATAAAAAATCCCCCAAATTGCTCCTGATTCTCAATAATGTAGGAAAATCACAGCTAAAATGTTTGGTTTTTTTTTCATGAAAGCCACATGACTTTGGCTTTAGCTATTTCCATATTGCTTTAGCATTCCAGAGTCCGTTTTGATATGAATTAACAAGCTCCAAATATAAAGTCGCTGCAAAGCTTATTAAAACCCATAAATTGAGAATTTATTCCAAAACCTGTTCTGAGAGTCTGCTTTTGAACTTTAGGGCATGCCTCAAGGCTCTATGCAGGGGCTTTTTCTTAAATATGAGAAATTAAAGGGATTGACTTTAACCTTCCTTCTGTAAAATCTTATCAGCCAACTAAATTAATACTTTGTGAATTTATTAAATTCCTTTTAATTTACTGCACACATTTTACATGCACATTTCACATGCACAATAGACTTAAATGTTTATGGATGTCAAAGGCTGTTTTGACTAAATTCACATTTAGACTTAGTAAGGAAAGAAATTTGGGCTTAGTTTGTTTTATGTCTAAGTTATGGGGATGGGAAGCAAAATCCCTGATCCTCATCTCACAGAACACGTAATATTGAACATACAGACTTAATTTGTTGTAATTTCTCACCCAAGCTGAACTGAGTGGGTTTTGGCAGTGTGAAAAAAGCAGACCTTGATATTTGATGCCTGATTGAATACACATTATTAGACCTTAGACCAAGCTTCCAGAAGACTGGGAAGCAAAGACTTGTAGGCAGTCTGCATGCAAAAAACTGGGAGGCCAGGCTGCCTTCAATATGTATATTTAGCTGTGTGAAGAGTATACTGTGGGGAGAGCCAGCTGAAAACAGAGGTGTGGCCAGCAAATCTGCATGTTGTTCAGGTCTCCTATACAAACCCTTCAGTTATGCTAGCACATAATTTGTATTTCAGTGCCACCTTCCCAAGAGAAAGATGGGAAAGCTGAGAATGAAGCCATTGAGGAAGCTTAATCCAAGATCAGGAAAATATTATTGCTTGTTGCTGCTTTATGCAGCAAGTAAATGTCATAATACAAAAAGAATTTCATATGTCCTTATCCTAGGTATTCATCTGTCGAGTCTGGAAGCTGACTGTGATCTAAACTAAACTCTTTAAAATAGCTTTATTTATAGTATTATTGACCTGGAAGAGAGGTGATGAATACCATAACATAAAGTATTTTTAGTGAAAATATAGTCTCAAAACTATATGACTTTACAAAAAGTTTCTATTGAAATAGTTACTCAAAACATCTTAAGAAGGAGATGCATGTGAAAGAATACAGGGGCAAAACACATTTGAACAGAAGAAAAATAGATTAAATGATGAATATAGGAAAAATTTAAATAAGGGGAAAGTAATAAGCTGGCAATTTTCCAAACCTGAAAAATACCAGTAATGTTCCATCCCTTAGAAATGATAACCAGTCAGTTATTCTGCCAAAGAAATACTAATGTGCGAAGAGGAGGCAATACATTTAGAATTTATATAATGAGGCAACTTAAATTTATACAATGAGACAAAATGTCCACTGAGGTCAAAAGCATAAATATTATGTTTGTTCCTTACCACAGATGAATTTATCAGTTCAATACCAAAACCTATTGCATATGTTTCCCTCAAAGACAGGCTAACACCAAAGAAGTTTGGATCTACTGACAATTTGCATTTTCATTTCAGTAGAGGCAACATGCTTTTATTTATTTATTTAAACTCTAAATAACTAAATTACGTGCTTTCTTTAACATAGCAAAATGTCATGTGCAAATCTGATACAGATTAAAATACAGTAAATACAGTATTGGTTTTCCTTCTAAAGACAAAAAAAAAAAAAAAAAAAAAAAGAAAAAGCTGCATAAACCAAAGGTTTAAGTAAAGAAGGTTTATGTGTAAATAATACACGTGTTTTTATACCTGCCTCATTTAATACATGAAGAAATTTTTTCCATGGAGGTAAAAATGAGCAGAGGTATCCTCAGAGGAAGATCAGCAAAATAAACTGTTCAGGGAGTTTTTCTATCTTGCCTATTTGGCTTGGGATTTTTGAAAACTGCTCCGCTAGAGGAAATTCTTTCCACTCGGTTTGCTCTGCGAGGATGCTTTAGTGGAGACGAAGTGGCCCTTGCTGAGGGATAGGCCCTTCAAGGGCTCTTTGGCATCTGCCCTTCAAGTAGCTGTATAAGCAAATTCATTATATCCCCATATTCCTCCTCCCACGGATGGCAACAGCTTGATGCCTTCTCTGTGGACCACCAGGAGTATCATGGCTACCTCAGCAAGGTCCTTCCAGTGCTTCCTCCCAGGCACTAACTGAAGGGTGTGTGTGCCACACGCAGCCTGCGACCGCACCACGTGGGCCGGGTTTTAGGGACCTGCCTGCCCCACACCATTGCTCCTCAGGGCCTTGTCGCACAAGGGTGGGATGTGGGGGTGAAGGGCGAGCCACTGATGGGATCTCTGGTGGCTTCTGAGTTCTTCAGACTCTTCCTTTAAGGCATCCTGGATCACTCATAAAACACCTGCACAGGGATGTCCTGCAGGCGTTAAGAGTGAGGGGTTTACGTGAGACTACAGCTGAGCATACCTGCACAAAGAGTGTGAAGGTATGTGCGCCTATTTGTAGCGAAAATCTATTTTGTCCAGTTTTTCTTGGCCATCCATCTGGTTCTGAGCAAGAGTCATGTCCATAAGAAATAACACGCTGAGCAAGAGCAGCGTCAGGATATGCCCGGGGTGTCACCGGTTACATCTGCTTGCAGTGGCTGCTGAGAGAAAAGTACAGGTTCTCCTGAATGCCATTGCTGGTCATCCAAGCACATGACAATTGGATGGTAAGACCTCAAGTTTTATGCTAATCTGCTAAGCAGGTTTTAGTCATGTGGAAACCCCAGATCAGTATTAGCCTGGAAATGCTGAATCAGAGGTCCAGGCAGCAGAGCTGACTGTCTACGATGGTACACATGCTGATCTACTCAAGGTAGAAAGCCATCATCTGTGGGATGTTTTTTCCTTGTTGCTGTGTCCACATGTGAATCCTTTTGTGTGGATGTCTCACTGACACTTCTCTGCTCCAAGAAAGCACAAACATGATAGATGTTCTTATTACTCTTCCTCCCCAGCCTCCTGAGTGCCCTCCAAGGCCAAGGCACTTTGGACATGCAGGCACTGTCACTCCAGTGCTGTCTCCAGCAATGTAGTGTAGATGTATGAGCTTCTCAGAAAAAGAAAAGGGTAGAAGACGGGCTTTGGAGGAAAAAATGTAACTAATGAATTACTGTAAGAAGGGAAAGATAACTTTGCCTTCTGGCACCTATAACAGCTGTCAGTAGGTGGGAGCAGGAGGATTCAAGATATACAGAAGATTGCACAGAGAAGGAGGATTTCCACCCAGTTCAGACCTTTGAGGTTAATAATGTCTTTCAAGATCATGGTGCATGTTAACAATATTATTATTATTATTATTATTATGAGTATTTGTATGGTTGTGATATCTATGTTAGTGCTTTCCAGTACATATAGTAAAACTATTACTTCTTCAAAGTTCCTGTGCTCCATAACTGGACTCAGGAGAGAGATCTGGCTTTTGTGTATCTCAGGGGTCACTTTTTTGTGCCAGGCAAAGTACCCCCTAAGGGATCAATTAAGTACCAACTCTGCATGTAAGAGAAACCTCAGGGAATTTACTTCTCCCCTACGCCAGTTTTATTTGCACAGAAAACAATCTGTCCCAAAAACTTGAGACACAGTAGAAAATGCAGTCCTCTCTGCAGCTCCAATAGTGTAGTCCTCTGGCTTTCTATACAATCCGTATGTTGAAGCACAAGTGATATGTACAGGGGCTTTGTCGAATTCTTAAACAGGAAGGAAATCCAAGGCCAGCCATGACAATGCATAGGCTTGAAGGAGCACTGCTCAGGCTAATTGCTTTACCCAATATTTGCTTTTTTTTAACCATGCAAACAAATGCATCACTAATGAGCAATAGTTATTTCAGTCTGGCTTTATATGCAGCCTAGCTATTTCTATTTTTTAACCAATCTCTATACCTTGCAGGTAGTTTGTTTAAATCATGAAGCCAGTCAGCTTATGACAAAAGCATACCAGTATGAAGTGAGTGACTCGAATCTGCAAGCATAAATTTGAAACATCACTACAATAACTTTCCAAACCCTTCCTTCCTTATTCATTCTTGAAATGGAGAGACTGGGCAAGAGTAATAAATTCTGAGTTTTATTTGTCAGATTGATTTAACTTTATCTTGAGGTCTGAATTATTTCACTATTTATTAGAGAAAAAAAATCATTGGTTAGCCCAGCTATGCTATTTTTGATGCAAGTGTAACATTTATTTTGAATTTCAATGTAAGATCTTTCCAGTAACTGATAGAATCATAGAATGGTTTGGGTTGGAAGGGACCTTAAAGATTATCTAGTTCCACCCCCCCACCATGACCTCTCATTGTTTCTTGGAAATCAGTTATTTGCATCGAACTATGAGATAAAAGTACATCTTTTTCTTTACTCTGATGTGGAACTCGCTCAAAGCCCATTAAAGCATACTGACTGCTTCCATTAAATAATATTAAACAGTTTAAAGATTAACAAATGTCAGCTTTCCTAAATTTTCTGATCCCACATGCTTTCTGAAAATAAACTACTCACAGTGAAAGTTTTGCCTGAATGGGAATGGTTAGAACATACCCCCATCTGTTCCTGGGGGTGCCATAATGAAATAATTCATGTTCAAATAAAAAGGACTGTATCTAATGAGCTTACCATTTAAGAACACAAATAGGAAAAGGACTCCAGATGCTCTTAATATCAAAGGTCATATCTTGTTAAAATGAAAGTTTGCTGCACCTCATGTTAGATCGAGCTAGCTAGGCAGTGACAAATACATGTTTATATTATAATATATATATTTTTTTATATATATATAAAATAGGAATTAAAATTTCTTTCTTATTTTCCCCAAAGAAACACAGAAGTGGACTAGTTGTTAAAAGAAATTTATCTTTTCATGTCGCAGTGCAAGCAGATATGGCTAGGATGTGTGAAAACCCTGAGTTTTAACTGCAGTTTTACTGCCTGACAAACCACAGGAGTCTTTCTCTCTTAATCTTCCATTCTGTAAAGTGGAAGTCGTATTCGACCCACATTTACTCTATGTAAGTGTTATGATGGAAAGTAAAAATATGTGAGTAGTTTGCAAATGTTATTACTACCTAAGTACTCTTATGCATTATTACCATATGATTCATTAATCTTCTAATGGATAGCTTGCTTCCCACTTGCACACTCTGTAACCTACTACCAGGATATATCATGACCAAATGGAAATTAATTTTTTTAAAGCTTTATCTTGGATGTTAAACCAAATAATTTATTGTAGATGCATCCTGTGAGTCACTAACTGTCCTGGAAACCTTTTTAGTTTAGCTGTAGCTCTGAAATAAAATTTCATTCATGTCACTGAATCAGCCAGATAAGACTCCAATTCAAAACTAAATGAAATTAACTCAAAATTCTCAAAAATGTTCTCATTTGACTTTAAACAACTATAATTTTACTTTAAAAACATTTCAGCTACCCAGTATATAAAGAGAAACATCACTTATGATTATAATTTTGGTTTCCCGAAGACCCTTACCAAGCTCTGCATCATGGTTAAAAAATGTGAAGACCTGGCTGTAGAAACTGCCTCTAGGAGGCATAAAGATAAATTATAAGAACTAAGAACTTAGCTTGGGACTTGACATTTTTTTACCACATTTTTATTACAGTTTCTTGCTATACAGATTGAGGCATGCAATAGTATGAAACTGTAGTATGAATAGTACAAATATGAAAAAAGCGCTGCAGCTGAGTATATCAACATTACGCATGTATTAAAACTTGTATTGATCATAATCTATTTCAAGCTATTTTCCCAATTTTTTTTCTACTTTGATGCATTTGTTAGATTTTTCTGCCATCCGCACAATTTGTGGGTCACTTCTGTAAAGTGCTGAAGACTCAACAGCCATTAAAGTCAGTAGAAGCAGGGCCTGTATTTGTCCCGTGGGACCACGTCTTTCAGTATTAATGCCCCAACTTTCTGGTTACAAAATGCATAAATATTCATCCAGCTCATCCCTTCAAAGAACTTGCCTTTAACCTATGCACAACCTCAGGTCATGATCCTGCATGGTTGCCAGGTACTATATTCAGGGTATAAAACTATTTCAGGTTCAGGTAACTCCTCCAAACTTTAACCTGTTGACCGGAAATCTCATGATGTTCGTCCTGACCTCAGCAAGTGAATTAGGACAAATATACATCTGAGCTAAGGTAATGTGGCAGCTTCTTTACTGAGCATACCCAGCTGATCTTGCTTCTGTAAACTTTATTCTGTTATATTATTTTCTTCCTTCATGGGCTAAATTATGCATAAAAGCCAGAATATTTATATTTTGCAAGTTCTGTTTAGAAGTTAGCACTTTTTTGCAAAAGAGAAAACTAATACACTGATCATTGATTTAATCAGAAGCTTCAATTAAAAAAAAAAAAAAAAAAAAAGAAGGTTCTTGATGTTTGACCCTAGATCTAAAATGCATACAGGCTGAGAAGTATTTTGGGGAAGAAAAATGACATGTAAATGTAAAATATGACTTCTTTTTACTAGTGACATGATCAGGGCTTCAGGTAGATCCATTAGTGAAAATAAATAATGCAACCCCGTTGCTAACATTTCAGGCCTTCACTTAAAATGTAAATCTCTAACAGTGAAAAAGAAAAAAAAAAAAAAGCTTGTTTTTGGTGCAGGCTGGCATGAAATTGTTCCTTTTCACTGCTAAAAGCATTTGCATCTCAGTGCACACTAACTCTCTATTTTCTTTTCCAATGCCCTCTAGTGCTAATTGAAGATTTTTTTACTAACTGAATATGCAGGAAATGCCTACCAGGAACCCAGAGCTTTTGAAATGAATGAAGTTTCTTGCTAACTTGTTACTTAGTGCCAACATTTGGGCATCATTAGTAAACACATGTCCTCCTCAAGTTAGCTGAAATTAATACAGCTTAGATTTAAAGATGACTCAGAAAGAGTGGGTGTAATTCCACACATTCAGATTAAAAATGTATTGATGAAGCAAAATTGTGTGCTGTAGATATAAAACTGCAAGAAAGATTTTGCAAAGACATGAAAATAAATATCAACACCTAAGTTTTTGCTGGCTTGTTGCTCTTATCTTTTCTGGCAATCTAATTTTCAAAATTGGCTTATTATGCCTAATTTTTTTTAAAGTTACACCTAATGAAATCACCTATAATAGTTGAGTAACATCGCTGTCACACTAGGGAAGAGTGAAATAAAGCATGTAACTTATGCAGCATTTGTAGATTGGCAGTACAGATTTTATTGGTTTAATAGTTGTGACTCAAACCAGTAACTCCTAAAAAGTAGATTAATTAATTCTCATATGTTGTGGTTTAACCCCAGGTGGCAACTAAGCCCCACGCAGCCACTCACTCACCTCCCTCACAGTGGGATGGGGGGGAGAATCAGAAAAGTAAAAGTGAGAAAACTCGTGGGCTGAGATAAAGACAGTTTAATAGGTAAAGCAAATACCGCGCACACAAGCAAAGCAAAACAAGGAATTCATTCACCACTTCCCATGGGCAGGCAGGTGTTCAGCCATCTCCAGGAAAGCAGGGCTCCATCATGCGTAACCCTTACTTGGGAAGACAAATGCCATCACTCTGAACATCCCCCCCTTCCTCCTTCTTCCCCCAGTTTTATCTGCTGAGCATGACGTCATATGGTCTGGGACATCCCTTGGGTCAGTCGGGGTCAGCTGTCCCAGCTGTGTCCCCTCCCAACTTCTTGTGCCCCCCCAGCCTCCTCGCTGGTGGGGTGGGGGGAGAAGCAGAAAAGGCCTCGGCTCTGTGTAAGCACTGCTCAGCAGTAATGAAAACATCCCTGTATTACCAGCACTGTTTTCAGCACAAATCCAAAACATCACCCCATAGCAGCTACCATGAAGAAAATTAACTCTATCCCAGCCAAAACCAGAACATTATATTAGACTAAAACCACATGCATTTCACTATCATCAAGAATAAACTCATCAGATGATATGTTTTAAAGCCAGTATAAAACCTAGTTAGGAACTATCAAGATCTGGAATTGATTTTCTTTTTTAAGTTAAAAAGTAAGAATTTCTTATTAAAAATGCCTCTTTGGGCTTGCGGTTTCAAAATGTCTCTGAAATATAAAAAGTGCCCAAAAAGCAGAAAATGCATCTGTGAGGAAAACTATGCAAAACAAATCTAGGGGAATATGTGGATGGAGAAGAGAATCACTGCTGGGGTGGGGAAAAATTCTGTGTGGCTTATTCAATAAGCATACGGGTGCACTAAGGCATGGAGAGCTTTTTACAATACCGTTGGTGGAAGTTGTGGCAGCAGACTGAAGAATGAAGTGGGGTCAAGTAGCACTTTGCATTTTGTGTAATACTTCTAGGTTTTCAAACTACATGGAGATATTGATGAATAAAGCCTCACAACCACATTCTCGTAAGTACTGTTATCCCAATTTTATGGGGGAGGGAAGCAAAGATGTGAAAAATGAAATGCCTTGTGTCACTGAGTCTCTGGCAAAGTTGGAAACAATTTAGGTCTCCAATCTCACTGTTAGGTGGGCAAAGAAGAGTGATGTGTTTCCATGTGTTAACAGCTAGAAATGAAGTTGACTTCACTATTTAAATTCATCTCTAAAAGCTGTTGCTTCAAAAGGCTGAACAGAAATAGATTTCTCTTAGCTATTGCTATGGTTTCACTACAGTAACGTCTGAAAAATTCTCTGTTGCTAATGCAAATAACACTCCTGTGAAACTGGTATTAGTTACTGTTCCCATTCTGTACCTGGGGAAATAAACCAGGGAAGGTTATGTTCCCATTTAATCATGGCTGGTTTTCAGAAACTCCCCAGTGAAACCTGCAGCCCGCCAGTCCTCGGGTTTCTGCTGGTATGGCAGTGTGCTGCTGGGTGCGCACACAGCGCTGCTCAAGTTGCAATAGCATGCGGTTGTTCAGAGTCTCTGCCTGAGCAACGAGCTATCACAATTCATCAAGATAGTTGTCCTCTGAAAGTGCGAAAGGGCAGGCAGATGTCTGTATATCAATATGTTCCTGGATTGTTAAACCATTTTGTTTTGTCCATCTGATTGGTATGGATATGAATTATGCATATGACAAGTTAGATCACTCGAATAGTCTTGACTTCTCATCCTTAATCTTCCTTTCACTGACCATCAGACTCGGCTGTGTCTGAATTGTGTCGTCATTTTCGCTCAAGAAACGCATTCTGGCTGCAGAGTTTCACCCCTCATTACCAAAAGCAAAAGACTACAGCATCAATGGTCTTTGTCTTGCTGCTGAAAGTTATATACATTGGTGGGAAATTGGACTCATCAATGTGATAACACAGATTTTAAAAGGCCATTTGAAGCTTCTGTGCCCAAGCATTTAAATAAGTCTTCTGATGCCTGGACCCAATAGTCTGTACCTGTTTCCTTTGAATTTCTTACATTCTGTTACTTCTATGTGACTTCAGCCTGCTGTCATGGAACAATGAATTGATTTTGCTCTTCTAAAGAAATAGTCTTAAATAGTGGCAGTCATCTTATCAGGCTTTTTACATAAAGACTTTTCAGACTTTATTAATTTAAATTCACATTAGAGGCCTTGAGGGCATGTTCAGTAGTCATTTTTTTCAATCACTTTTGCATTGTGTTTATTTCCCCTAAAAAAATCCCCCAAGGCAGGGCTGTGTTCCTGACACATTTCAGATTTCATCTCTTGGGCTTTGGCCTGTCTTCCTACATATATCCTGTTAGTTTTACTGTTGCCTGTCACCTTGTGCGTAAACTAGACCGAACATAGAGAAGCCCCAAGGAAATCCTTGGCTCTGGTCTTTTGAGGGAGGAGAATACAGGTTGTGATATGCAGGAATGGGGAAAGAGACTGGTTTCATCTGGCTTGCTCTTCTGTGGAGAGGCCAGAGTAGCTTTTGGAAGTGCTTCCCTAGGTGGAGTGGCACGTCTTCAGTTTAACCTGCTATTTATTCAAACCAAATACCCTCCGTTTACTTAGGACCAAATTTCTTGTACCCAGAGCGGCATCTAAATAATATTGTTAGAGGTGATAATGAAGAAAGAGACACTGGCGTCATCTGGTGAAAGGTAGTAACCAATCTTATCATGAGAAAAAATGTAATCTGTACAGTATTGAAATTGCTTCAAACATCTGAAGAGGCAGTGCTCAGACTTCTTCCCCTGTCACAAATCATCTGTAGGCAAATAATGAGCATGGATGTTCTGGTAGAACAGTTGACTATTAAAAACTCTAATTGAAAATGGAGCCATAATGGAAACATTTCTGTTTGAAGTCCTAATATGGGTGAAGATGACAGGGTATTAAATATATGTTGTTCATTTTCAGACAGCTTGTGAACAGGAGTGGTATAACTGGTCTTTTTGGCATGAATCCATTGCATTGGTTAGTAAAATGTTTCAGCATGGCAGCCTACTAATTTGATTAAACAGCACCAATTTCACTATACAGCCATAATATAGCAGCTTTTAAAAATTTCCTTGTCATTTTTTTCCCATTTGATATTGATGTTATTGTGAACATATACTATGTCTCCCTGGAAACTCTCATGTAGTGCTGAAAAGTAAAGCACAGACTTAATCTCCGTGACTGATATATATTATTTATAAAGTCTGGTTTAATGTATTCTGAGCTAGGGGATCAAGCTATTTCTCTGCCTCTATATCTGTTGTTTATGGGCTACTGACCTTCAAAATATCATTTCTTATAAGACAACGCAGTGGTTTATGTAAGTCGATAGACAAATAGATGGGTTTCTATTAATAGGCTGATTGCTGTGACTGAAAAATTTAGTTATGCAAATGAACAGTCTTTTCCTCTTTGCTGAATTAATTATTAAGGAAGAAGAACAGAGACTGAGGCATGAATTTTCAGCAGAGGTATAACTCAGCGCTTGCCGGTCCTCGGTGGGAGCCTGCCTGTCCTCCTGAGCCGTGTCCGACCTGGCCCGTGGGTCAGGAGCTGCCCAGGCCAGCCGGTGCCTGGCTCTGGAAGTCCGGGGAGTTTCACTCCCGCTCCAAGACGGAGGCACGGTGTCCTGGAAAGCCTCCCGCGGGGTTTCTTTGAAACCGAGCACCACTAATTCCATCAACTGCGCATTTTGGTCAACCAAATGGAGGCGAGGACCTGCCTGAAAGCAGCAGGGAAGACTTCAGGCATTTCATCCCTCCGGATTAACTGAGACAGCATTGGAAGGTGATGAGGAAAAAATAATCTGGCAGCCCCGGTTCGTTTGGGGTTAAATGAATTAAAGTCAAGCCCGGCTTGCTGGGCTGCTGCTAGGCAACAAGTAACTTTCTGCATTCAGAAGTTCCCTGCTAATTGATTCCTGACACCATTCCCTGTTGGTTTGTATAAATAGAGAGCTGTTGCTGGGGGAAGAGAGGAAAGCTGGGGTGGGAGGGAGCACCCGGCGCTGTTCCGGCCCCACCAGGCAGGTCGGACGTGCAGAGGGTCACCTCCCACCAAGGAAGGGGCTCAGTCACTGTAGGGGATGGCAACCATTTTGAGGATTCATACCTGATAAAGCAACACTGGTGTTAAGGAGCAAAGAAATCTACAGGAGCCATACGAAATATCGCAGTACGTCAGCCCTTTAATATGTGTCCACCGAACACACGTCTTTTGCTTCCACTTGTTCCTTGCTCATATGTAAGTGCCCAACAAAAGAATTGGAACCAGTCTTCCTTACATGGCTAATGTTTTGCAGGCTGGCATAGTGAGTGTAGCGTCACCAGGATATCCTCCATGTGGAAGCCTAAAAGCACGCAGCGGGGAGAGCTGGAGCAGGGATTTATAGGGGTTGGAGATACTAGGAAAGTCAGGCTAATGGAAAGAAAGGAGAGGCTTGCCTGAAGGAAAAAAACAAGCCCAGCAAGTGTCTGAGTGTTAAAATCCTCTTTTATTGATGGCTTACTTCTGGAGTCTTTATTATATTGGCTCTATGCCTAACCCTGATAAGATTTTACCCTTACCACCAACTGCAAGACTCAGGCATTTTAAAGACTGCTTCATGAATTAAACTATTGTTCCTTATAAATAAACTCTTAATTCTTTTTTTTTCCTCATACATTATTTATTCCCTAGCTCTTTCTTCTGCTGCAGAGAAATGAAAGGCAGAGAAGGAGGAGTGCAGAAAGGAAGAGAATGAAAATGGGATGTTTCAAAGATGATGGGAAGAACATGATTGGTTTTTGACAATGGTGAAAATTCCCTTTCATGACACAGAGGTAATTGGCAGATGTTACATGTCTATATCAAGAACGCACATGCTAAAACTTACATTATATTCTTACTTTGCTTCCTTTTTGACATCATAGAAAAACATGCATTATTACACTCTTTACATATATATATTTCCATATTTTCTTGCAGATGTTAGGGGCTATTTCTTTCTTCTTTGACATCTTCTCTGAAGCGCTGTGTTGCAATAATGCTGATATTGTGCTGCTCAGGTGATATGTTCCCTTAGGCAGCTGGGAGGGTGGGGGGGTGAAAGGAAATAGTTTTTCAGAAATATATCAGTTCTCAAGCATATTGAGTGATAACAGAGAATACTTTGGATTTTGTCATTCATTTCACTTGGCCAATGCCTTCAAACAGGGTTTCATTATTACGTTGAGGGAGTTGTATTTAATTGCTAATGACCATATTCATCCCCTTGCTAGATGAGATGGAACTATTGCCAGTGAGCACTACATGATATTTTTTATAGTTTCGTTTATAAATCAGTAGCTATTCCATGCATATTTACATGTTGGAAAGACTGCATTAATACATTTTGGCATGCTTTTCAAATATGCTGCTACTGCGCTTTTTTATATCTGATTACCTCTCACTACTTTTCTTTTTTCTTTAACAGTGACAAAATCTATTTAAAGAGCAAATCATAATTTTCTATTTTTTTATTAGAATTGCAGATTGTCTGTGTAAGGTACAAGAGAGAAGAAACAGGAGACTTGACTAACATATATTCATTTATAAATAAGTGCATCCTGGTACACTTATCCTTTTTAAAATAGAAAAGCATTCTGAAAGTATTTAGGCAAATTTAAATCCTGACCTCTGCTGTTTGCAATTCCTTGTGGAACAGCAAAAGTGAAATGCACTACCCAAGACCAATATGGAGCCAAGAGAAAAATCAAGCAGACGTATTTATTCCTTTTTCTTTAAAAATTACATCTAGTACCCTCTTGCTGCAAAATAGTTGTTCTGCCATTTCATACAGGCTTCCAAGAAAATCTGAATAAACTCTTCCAAAACCACTTCTTTTTTCAGATTTAGACCAATTCTATCTCCAAAGTTATGTAACAATATAGATTGCATATAATCTGATTTACACTACCTAGTTATTCAGAAATATCTACCAGTCGGATCAGTACTCTAAACCTTACCTTTTGCACGTACCAGTGCTGCTAAATTGGCCCTGAACTCTTCATAATTTCTGAATATTTAGGACTCACTGTATAATACATCCTTATCTGGATAGTAATGTAAAGTTACTTTTTGCAGAAACAGAACATGTGACAAAAAGCCAGTGGGCTGCTCACTCCCTCATGGGAAACCTGAGAAGCCCTTCAGGGAGATACAAAGATTCATCTCTAGTGTAATTACAGGGACTCCTTAGAGAGTTCACACATGAGACCAATTAGGCACAGTGTGTGCATTCCCATTGCAATATTTTTCTGTCTCATCTCTCTGCCACCCTTTGCCACTTTTTGCAGTATCTTTTCAGCTTTTAAAATCAAATTTGCAAACTGCAAGATGGAGATGAATTAAACATTAGGTAAAATAAGTTAAGGCCTACACGGGAGATGAACATGAATACCCTGATCACACCTGAAGAGCCAGCACATCTACACATGCTTTAAAAAAGGATTTTAATCTTGGACAATCTTTGGCAAGATTAACTAAAAAGGAGACAGCCACTGTTGCCAGTGATGTCTTGCCTCTGTTTATGTTGTTTTAGGAAAGAAAATACAAGTTAATTGCTATATCCATTTTCTGTAATCATTCTGTATTGTTAAATATTGTTTCTGTTAGAGGAATAACTATTTATTTTATTGTTGTTATTAAAATACTGGTACACTGCAACAAAAAGTTAAACGATGACTTAAATGTTCCAGAGAAGTTTTTAGCTCACCTTTTATATTGAATCTTAAATGGAAAGTAATTGCAATGATGACTTTGAGTAACCTCAGCTTAATGAAGGATTTGTGACTGTCTGCATTTGGAATTCTTGCGAGGCAATCATGTAATATCTACGGGGTTCTAACATCACCATATAAGCATTATTTATGACTGCTTGCTGGCAAAGCAGTTACTCCATTTTCCAAGCCAAGTTGCACTGAAAATTCTGGCAGCAATCAAAAAAGAGTCTCCAAAAATATGTATGTGAAATAAATAAGATTTCAGTCTTTTAGACATTATCGACAAGAAAAGGTGAATAGCATCTCAAACTGTTACTTTTATTAATCTCTTTACACTGTCACTTGTTCTTTTGGATTTTGGCATGAAGGTAAAGAAGGTAAGGTGCAAAGGTAAATAACTTCCCTCTGCTTTAGACCAAGATGACCTAAACTAATATTTTTTTCAGTACTACGTATTTCATTGCTGTTGGAGAGGCTTTATTTAATACGTAAGACTGAAATCTATATATTTGTGATCCCTCACCAGTGTGCTGAAGAAGTGCAGGGGCTTCATGTTCCCATTCAGCCTTACCCTGGTGCTATCGGTCTCTATAACAAGCATTAGTGATAGTGTCCCCGGGAGGATCCTCAGACAGCTTCACCTCATGTCTCATCATGCTACCCATGAAGAACAGGTTTCCTTCTGACCTGCCACTGACTACAGAAGTGGCCAGGAAACAATCAGGACAGGTATATCTGGCCCAGCCATTCCCGAAAGAGCCCCCACGAGGGTCCGACATCTGCTGACCAGGTAGGGAATATGGACTCAGGGCGAGGGGGGCACCCACGATGTGAAGTTGGACCTGTCTTCATGCTCCTTTCGGCTTGTGTCCAGAAAGATTAGGGGGCCTGACACTATGCCATGTGCACTTTGGCTTGCATGCCTGCAGAAATCACTTATATCAGCCATGCCAGCCCCGCAGGCAGCCAGGCTTGCCCCCATCTCCTTCTGATGCCAATTTTCCTCATGCTGTCAAGCTCATGGTTAACATCATCTGCCTATGAGACCCTGCCAGAAAGGATATCATCCTGGCCAGAAGCCTCACGGCTACGCAGATGAAACCGAGTACAGTAAAGAAGGACTAAATAAATATTTCATGCTTGCTGCAATGTGATTTTTGAGCAAACATAGTTTCATAAAAGCAAGAGAAGGATGAGTCAGCAACTGATTTTATAATCAGTTTTGGAGTTTTTTGAAGAACTGTCTGTTACTGGCATAAGAGTATGATCATTTCAGAGTCTCATATCCAGCATAGTAAGGAGATATTTGAGGCAGAGTCCCTGGGTGTTTTAGAAATCTCAGGGACAGAGAGGAGGACTCCCACAACACCAGAACCACTAAAGATTCACGGAAACTAAGTGCACACAGAGTAAAGAAAAAGAATACAATAATATATTGCCAAACCAATGCCTATATTTTGCCAGGCTCCAGCAACGGGAATGACACAGAGCATGTTGTACAAGCCTAACCAAATTCCTCATGGACAGCAAGTTGAGATCTCACATCCTGTCCACCCTTTCTCAACTCTGTTATAATTTTCCTTGTCTGCTAAATAAGAAAGTAGCACATAAACCCTCAAAGGTCTAATGCTGGTAGTCACTGTAGAAAGCACACTAATACAAGCAGAGAGTCTTAGAATAGATGGAGCTGTGCAAAGGTACTCAAGGTAGGAAAAACAGGCACAAGTAATGGGAAGGAGAAAAGTAAGCAGACAGAGGAGTTTGCTTCTTGAAAGTTTAAAAGTGGAGTTTCATTCTAAACAGAATGTTGATCAGCTAGTTTGGGGTGGGTGAGTTGTTTTTAAAGTGTGAACTTCTGTATTTGCAACAGAGTTTCCAGGCTATTAAGAAGTAATTACTGGTTGTGTTTACTGTCACTGTGTAATTGTAAAAAGTTACCAACCAAAATGTGTGGGAGATGAAATATCTTCGATGACAATATCCCTTGCTAAAAAAAAAAATTGCCTTTGCCTTGCCCACTAATCATCTGCCAAACAGTAGTTCGCATTGGAAATGTTCCATTTTTATGCTAATGCTACTTGACAGTAACTGAGATGTCAGCACTGGGTCCTATATAAGCATCTCAGGAGAAATTCAGAATTGTCTGTCTTAGAGCTGGGAGAATGTACAAAATATTACTTTTAAGGAACAAGGTTATGATTTGGCTATTTTTTAAATAGAACTAAAACTACCCACATACTGCATAAAATAATCTAAAGCTACGTGTAATGCTAGAGATAAAATTGAACCTAAGGGCCTTAGTCTCTGCTCATTTCCACCATGTCTAATGAAGTCTGTGGAACTACAAGACTGTATGAACAGTTTGAAAGAGTAATAACTATTGTATTAAATAGTAAATACAATTAATAGTTTAGGAACAAATAACTTGTTTCAATGAAAAATAAATGAAAAATATTTTTCCTTCTGTATACCATTAGGATGTAGGAATTATAGCTGACAGACATAAAATATCCAGGGAGAATCACAAAAATACCTCATCTTTTGCAGTGTTCACATTTTAGAAAGAAAAACAAAAGATGTTGATAAGGCAGGTTAAAAAGCAAAGGAAAAATTGTTTACATTCCTTCAAAAAATTTCCTCTGCTTTTTCACATTTCAGATGTTTAAAGTTAGGAATGTTAAAATGGCATAAGAACATACGTCAGTACTGAATCAGATAAAATACACATCTAATGCAATATCTTGTCTCTTGGCCATAGTGATGCCTAAGGACAAATAAAAAAACAGCAAGCGTGGACGATATGATGCTTCACAAGCATGCAAGTGATTTGCTTTCACTGCTTAGGGGTCACTATATCTCAAATGCTGTATTTTATTCCTCGAATAACATTACTAAACAATTAGAATTGTACTCAGAGAAGTAATTCATGTAGGATAAACAATTCCCACTAAGTAACAAACACTTCTGTTTATCAAATACCTGTTGTGCTTCATAAAATATGCATGCCATTGTTTAAGAAAACAGGTAGCTTTTATAGCTATACATGAAAATTTAATATGATTCACAGATTATCATTGACATTGTCTTTTGTTCCCATTATTGAGGTTGAGAACTATTGAACTAAAAATTCAAGCAACAATAAAAATCTTTGTAATACTAACAATCTCAACATCACCGATATCTGCTTTCCATGAATCTTGCTTGATTATAATATAAACCAAAAGGATGATAAATGTTTGTACTGAAAAAAAGCAAGGGATACTGTGTAAAATGCGCTGTTGCTGCTAAGATAATCTTTCTCTTATTTTAAGTTGTTCTGCTCAGGGCACACCAGCTCTTCTGGACTCTGTATCCGGAGATTACTCTTGCTGTTGGCCTGGTACCAGATTGGTATGCCTGGAGAGCATGCTACGGTTTCTCCTACTGCCTACTTCTCTTCTGTCACCTGCAGTGAAACAGCCTTCACACTCATCAGACAGCTATGGATCAAAAAGAGCCTCTCTGTATAGGCAAGCTGATCCCTATTTCCTATTCACATCACATCATGTGCTCAGCTGGATTTGATTTATGGTTTGAAGAGACTTTAATAGATTCCTCACCTCATTTTTTGACTAGGTTGATCCAATAGCTCAATCTAATATCTGTTTATAGGTCTTGCCTCCCTTTGCTCAGCAAAGTTCCACCAATCTGCTACGTCTGTTTTCTTCTAATTTCAGTATTTATCAAGGTTTGAAGCAAATAGGTGCTCATCTTGCAGGAGGTTACACCACCAGGTCCACTTGTCCCCCACACGAACAACCATTGAGGAAAGTTTGGAGAAGACGTGTACAAATAGAAGGGATTGTTCTGAATCCCCAGCAAGCACTGTGTGTGCTACGTTCACATTGAATTAAGAGACCTTTCGGTTGGAAAAAAGCAGCTGAATCGTGGTGCTAAATTAGCTATTACTAATAGATTTCCCTTACAGCTAATGGAAGGAGAAAAATTCTGCAAGTTTTAATAAATGTTACTCAATCAGAAAATAGCACATTTCTTCCTTTTCTACATTTCTTTCTTCCAGACATTTCTTCTAACATTATTCTGTGTTAATTCAGAAAACAAACTGGTAAAATTAGTAATTATCCAATAGTAGCAAGTCTTTAAGTGTATGGAAATGAGCATGAAGAGCAAAAAAACCTATGCAATAAGTGGGTTATATCTGTTAAATAGACCACTTTGTCATTGCAACATGCCATTTACTAATTTCAGATTTTTTAAAAAAATATGACTGCCCAAATTAGTAGTAATTATTACTATATCTACGTATGGGTGTGCAAAATCTGTGCCTTGTGGCTCCTGAAACTGACTTCTGTTTCAGCTGTCAAAGCCTAATGCTAGCATCAGTCCTTTATTTTGATATGACATTTTTTTAAATTGTTCTGAAAAGACAATGAATTGTATATTGAGAGTGATACAATTGCCACTTTGAAAACAGCCAGCCCTCTTCTTGAAAAAAATATACTTTATGGAGCATTGGCAATGCTTCAGTGAGCAGTAAGTATAATATTATCTGGTTTCCAAACCAAGGTTACATTGTAGAGCTAATTAATGACTGTGAAAACATAAAGAGGTCTGTTATATATCCACCATAAAAATAATAATAATTGTAAAACCTGTAAAATATGCACAAAGAAATATTCCTTTTTTTAATTACTGAAAGCATATCCTTGTTGAAATATAGACACATCACAACACAAAGTGTGCATGCAGCAATAGTATTTCATATAGTGATCATATTTTGTTTTATATAAGGTGGGAAAAAGAATGATTTCACCATTATGCATTACTTTCAGGACAGAAGCTGTTCTTTGGTCATTTTATGAGCATCTGTGCTTTATATAAATAGCTATAGGATTTCATAAAGTTTGAGTGCTTTAGCAGTATTCTGAAGTTTTTTCTGAAATTTGTGAGCATACTGGAATTGACCTGAGTATTAGAACCTGCCAAAGCACAATACACTCTATGCACAATGAATATTTGCTGAGGTAGACTTCTAGCAAAATAGGAAAATTGAGATGTCTTTGTAGTGTATCAGCCTGCAGTAACAACATGTTTGAGAGCTACTCAAATGATATAGAGGAGATGGCTGGTAAGAATAATAATTTTGGCAAAGCTGATGCAATGGAAGTGCCAAATAGCACAGATAACCTCTCAGCCTTAAACAAATCTAAAAACCTTAAATCTGAAATGTTTTTTTTTCTCATGGTCTTATCTTCAGAATTCATTTATTCCCCTTTCTTGTGCTTCTTCTTTCCTGTAATGATGCAGGATAATTGTAAATATTCTTGAGCCAGGGTGTATCTGTCCATTGTAAGAGGGATTTAATGTGGGTTGGAGTGCGGAAATAAGTTGCATATTGTCACTGCAGAAAATTTTTCTCTCACATGCCTTCCCAAAATGTAATGATAACTCCATATTAAAAGCTTGTACTCAGCTATTATCACTGAGCAGAGCTCTCCTGAAGTGATTGCCGATAATCTCATTTACCACCTGAGAAACTGTTCCTTTTATGCGCCTAAAGATTTCCATGTAGCAGAGGTGGAATTTGGTTTGCACAACTTTCAGCTGCAAAACCGACAAATATTTGATATTGTCGGGGTAGTTTTCAAAGACACTATGATGCTTGTACTTGCTTCCAAAAAAGTCCACAGCAACTCTAAATGCATACAACTATACACTTATGTTTCACTTCAGGGTATCCTGACTTAAATAAGCCACAGAAAATCTTTTCTGTTTCTCAAATGGGAAAATCTGGAAACGGGATCCTTCCATTTCTCTTTCCTACTTTCCTTGCCCCTCTTATCTAAGGACCTTTCAGTCCCACTCTTTTTTCTCTTTCATCCCTTCCCACCTTCCTGTTCCCTGTTATTCATCTTCCTGTCTTTGTCTTTTCCTTCTCTTCTCCTCTCTTCTCTTCTCCTCTCCTCTCTTCTCTTCTCCTATCTCCTCTCCTCTCCTCCCCTCTCCTCTCCCTTCCCTCCCTCCATCCCTCCCTCTGTTGTTCCTTTACCTCTCCCCCTCCTTCCCTCTCTTTCTCCCTTTCTGCCTCCATTTCTCCCTTTGTTTCTTTCTTTATCTTCTTTCCTTGCCTTTTTTCTTTCTCTTTGCCCTTCTTTCTTTTCTATTCTTTCCTCTTTCTTCTTTCTTGTTATTCCTTACTTTGTTTCTTTTTTTCATTGTTCTTCATAGAGGAAAAAGAACCTAAGTCTCATATGAAGTTAGTGTAACTGAATAATCTTCATTAATCTCAGCATTATTTTCCTGGCAAAAAAAAAGACTGCATCTTTGTAGTTAGAGATCCTCTGAGGGTTTTTTCTACTGCTGTAATTAAGATATCATGGCTGGCATTGCCTATGAAGGTCTTTTCAGATATTTGTTAAGAAAAAAACAAAGGGAGGGTCTGAATTTAAAAGAAAACCCTTTCCTTCTTTACTCCTGGACTGAAGATAAGACACAGAGGACTAAGATCTGTAACAGTTCGTGTATCTTTTCTAGCAGTTTTGCAGACTTCTGTATCCCAAAGACAGTCTCAGTCATGCCATATGAAAGGTCTCCCAGCATGCAGATGGGCAAATACTAATTTTTTTTTTTAATTTTCAAAAAACACCAGAGAGGTCAAAGGGAGTCTTTATGTACTGACCATTTAAAAAAAATCAAGAGGCAACTGCTCAATTAACGCTCTATGGTGTATTCCCAGGTGCCCAAGGGGAAAAATGTGGTCAAAATCTTTCTCTTAGGGAGATAGCAAATAAAATTATTTAGTACTTATTGCATGGATTTTGAATTAAAGTCTATCTGCACGTGTAGAAGTCTTGTCTACTCACAGATAGTAAAATTCAGACCTTTACAAAAAACTGCAGGAACCAGCAGGAGCTGAATTCCTGCCTGCTATGTTGCAGCTATCATCCACATGTGAGACTCAGATATCAGCAAGCTCCCCAAAGTGGGCCTGGGGTTCTGTTCTTGACCAAGATGGTGTCATGTGTCATCTCTACAAACATGAAAAATGTATCCCTACTGCCTCCCACACTACCCCCAGAAACCCCAGGGACAGTGTTTTGGCAACATGTCTTGACATCAAATATACAACACAGAAAATTATCTTAAAAAGCACATTCAAAAACACATTCAAAATCAAAATCATCAAAATTTCATAGAAGGATGTATACTTGCTCTTTTCCCAATATTATGTATGTGTTTTTCAAAATAATCTAAAACAAATTGCTAAAAATACTTTTGCAAAACTAAATAGTTTTACTCCCTTTAAAAGAATTTTGATATTCCAAATATAGATCTCCTTACTCAAAAAAAGGTTGCCTTTTTTTGTGGAGAACAGGTGATCTTGAACTTCCAAAGAGCAGCCTGGGGCTGGTTCAGTCTTCGCTGCAGTTTACAGCCACCCTGAGTCTGCTCTGGGTCATATGCAAGCTGCCTGTGGGATCCCACACTGAACAGTTTTATTACTAGAGTATGGTGTGCTCATGCCACATCTGTCTTCCTAACCCAACTATCTAAGCCTGTGCAAAGGGATAAAAAAACCCCACAAGCTTAAAAGGTGACTGGACAGAATGTAACTAGAGTGAAACCGTAGCTAACAGTGTAAAACAGTCTCTGGATAGGCTTTCTAGGTCAGTTTTTGTGCCATCATATAGCGAAACCAAAGATAAAGCATACTGTGCCTATACCCAGGATAGATACGGATATATGTATCTATCACGGATGTTCCATTTAGATACACCTTGTGCTATGACCAATTATATGGTTATCCAACTAATTTAAGGATGACTTAAATTCATTACTTTGATTTTTTTCCATATCTAATGCAATAACAAGAACCTGTATTTTTCTTTTTAAAATACTGCAGTTAAAGAATGCCAAAAAATATCTAGAGAAAAAACTTGCATTTATGCAACCGATTTCTGTAAATATCCAGCTTGCTGAAAGGGTAGCTGCAACCATTACATGGAAGTGCTTGGATTACTGCATCACTAAGGAACAATTCAGGTGTTAATGAAACACTTTCATCTGCACATCTGAAGAAAAAGATGGTCAAGTAATTTCAAATGAGTCAGTGAACCACCTACATTAACTACCAGGTCAGCAGTCTACAGGTGAAATACTTGTAAAAGCTTTTGAAATATCTACCCTCCCTAGTGCCTTCTATGAGCATAAAGCAAAGAAAATGTCACATTTTGTCCCTTATGACTGCAAAATGCTTTTAAAGTTAGGAATTCACTTAGTATAGCACATGCCTTTAACATTATAAAGTATTATTTTATTCCTTCAGATGTAGGAAACCTATATTAAAATCACAATCCTGCAAAAGATGTACTGAATTTAGTGTGATAAAGCCTTTTTGTAGATGACAGGAGACATTATATTTGCCTATTTGTTTTGTTTTACGATTTGGAGGTCATTTAAAGTCCAAACTAAAATAACAAATCCAGACTTCATCCAACCTCTGTTTAGATACCTTGAAATAGATTTTAAACACATCACATTTTTTCCCTCCATTTAGGCATTGCTGAATACTGCATCTTGACTGGACTTCGAGGAAGCCCTCTGGTCCGTCCCCCATGCCCCAAAGCAGGAGCAGCTACACCCTGTGTCATTCCTGACAGATGTTTGTCTCTTACTCTTAAAAACCCCAAGTGACAGCAACTATACAACATCCCCAGGCACTCCGTTCTCATGTTATTCTACATTTGCCATTGGAATTTTTCCTAAATGTCTAATCTAAGTGTCCCTTGCCACAGTTTATACCCATTATTTCTTCTCCTACCCTCTATGGAGATAGAGAATAGATTAATTATTCTCTTTTTCCTTTCAGTTGTCCTTTAGATATCTAAAGTTAGTTATCGTACTCTTCCTTTGTCTTCACGGTCTCCTCAGGAAAGGCATTGTTATTTAGCATCATTGCAAAATGAGGAGGCAATATTTTCTGGTAATATTTATGTAATTGTTGTCAAGGGAATAGTCTTTCTACTGTATCAGTTTCCAGTGGTATTTGCAATGGGATTATGTTAGGAGAAATGATAATACCGTTCCTTTTTGTAGTTCCATGGGGATAAAAAGAATAAAATGGTCCAATGGGAACAATTGCAAGAGAGAGAACCCTTCAATGAATTTTTAGGCTGCAGCTGGCTGAGAGTGTCTCTTCCAGTTAAACAGTACTCCTTGTCTTACCCTGATTGCTGCTTGAGTAACAGCATGGGAAAGGGAACTTGAGGGGTAAAAACAAAATGTAAGGGCAGAGTTTTATGTGTGAGGGTGTGTGGGCATGTGCATGCACAGGGGAGGATGCTCTGAAAACGCTTCTGAAGATGTTTCCTGCCCCATGCGTATAGTCGTGTCAAGTTTTTGTGTCGCTGTACACTATACAAATGTACTACAAGGAGAACATTTGTTTCTACTGACTGATTCTTTGGCAGCTGAAGCAACTACTTTGCTCTCTTACAAGTAACATCTCCACTCATTTTGACTTACTTGGGCACCTTTCAGCTGACACTTGGGATCTCTGGCCTCTCCTGTAGGATAACAGCATCAGCAATAGCCTTGGAAACGTGAGCATATCTGCCCCTGTTCTGTGCTTCCATCAAAGGACCATTTTTGTCTTGCCCTGTTACAGCTTTGACTACAATGCAGAACTCCAAGGTGAAGCCAGAAGTCATTTTTGCATCACAATTTTCTTACTTTTCATCTCACTGTTGTTTAGGGGAGTCCATTATGGTCGGATCACCTGTGCCTCCATGATGTCTGGTGTGGGATGCCAAAAGACCTCTGTCTGGTGAGGAGGGAGACTGTTATGAAGACATCTGAGCTCATGCTGTCTACAAATCTCAGGAGTCTTTGCTTAACTTTTATATTTATGTTTCTAAGATGTTTTGCAAGGACCTCTCAAGATCTCTCCTGATGCTTATGTTTCAGAGCTTATTCTTCACATTTCTTGAAATTTAGAGCCAGCTATATGCTTCTCTGCAAGTTGAGCCAATGAGTCATAACAGCCTTACCTTATCTAATTTATAATTGTTATTACTTAATGATCTTGAAAGTAGTAAAATTAAAATGATAATAAAGTAAACAGCATACAGAGATTAAACTCAGATGCTCAATAAAGTGTTTTAGTAACTTTACATTACAGAATATAATGGTTCGTATAATTCTTTCTGATATACAAGTACCATAGCAGCATTTGGCGTTTATAAAAATTTTTAGAAGAAATTTTACTTACGGCTAATTTGCAAACTGATGCAGAGAGATGCCAGAGCTTATGTCTTAATTTGAAAGTAAGGACATGGACACCTGGGGTTTTAGAGAGCTAATACAGAATTAGAAAGCAGAATTATATTTTAGACATCTGTCTCCCCCTCTCCTGTAAGGGGAATACATAAGCCACTACTAAGACTATGTGGGAATTAGGTGCCTCAAAGGAGAATGCCAAAAACCTGCACACAGGGGCTACCTGCAAGAAATGCTTGGCACACATCCATTCTGAAATCAATCAACTTATCAATCTTTGATTTCAAAGCCCACATGAGAACCTACATCCACACTTTGTAAGCATCTAGAGTGGCAAACCTTCCTTTTTTGTTCTTCTTTTCTTTTTTCTTTTCTTTTCTTTTCTTTTCTTTTCTTTTCTTTTCTTTTCTTTTCTTTTCTTTTCTCTTCTTTTTTCTCTTTTCTTTTCTTTTCTTTTCTTTTCTTTTCTTTTCTTTTCTTTTCTTTTCTTTTCTCTCTTCTCTTTTCCTTTCTTGTCTCTCTTCTCTTTTCCTTTCTTTTCTTTTTTTTTTTTTTTTCTATAATTAGGCACAGATTTACCAGGGTTTTTAGTCACCACCTCTGTCAGCCCAGCCTCCCACTGACTCCCCACATGTTCTCAGCACAGAACTGAAGCTTCTCCCTCCTTCAAATGAAACATGCCAGTACAGGGAGCCAAGCAGAGGCTGTATGGCTGTGCAGAAGTCATGGGGGTGGTGCTCACCCCTGTCCACACCGCATACTGCTCATCTGCTCTATCATGCAGTCTGACCTGGCTGCAGTTCCCCTTAGCCTTCATTTGCAGTGAAGATCTCTCTGCACCTTCAAAAATCAATGGAATTACTGTTGCTCATCTTTTGTATATCCTGGGTTGTACAAGTGCCTATGAAGTACCCGACCTTGGTCTAGTTTCTTCCTCCAACAGTGAGATTCAAATGTGTACCTTTCTTTAACTGATTAACTACTTTTAAGAAAAAGCTGAAGATCACTGACTAAGACCTCCAAAAATTATGGAAAGACCAGGAATGTGACTCCCCTGTACTTGTTCAAGGTAAGGGGAGCATGGTAAGGAAACCTGTCTTCCCAAATGGAGATCTCCTCCAGAAATTGCCACAGGAAGGATGAGCTAAAGTGATATATTTTCCATTTTGAAAGCCTTTTCACTCTGACACACCTAATGAAGCAAGAGGACTGCGCTTCAAATTCTGTTAGAAGTTGTTTATGACTGTGTTGATTTGCCTTGTGCTCTTCTGAGGAAGTTCAACTATTGCCAAAATATCCGTAGGTGTTCAGAGCTGAAGTGTCAGAGGCCACGGAGGGGCTACATCTATCACAAGACCTAAGTAATTGGTCTGTGAGGTGACTTCTGACAGGAGCAAGCATTAGACAGACTGCATGTGAGAATCACAGAGTCCTTGCGCGGAACCACCTCTAAGTCCTGAGACTTAAAGCAGCTGGATTGCCTTACAGCAGTCTGGTGCGTCTGTGGGGTGTGAGATGTCAAGCTACGAGACAAGTTTCTTCTTGTCATGGGGATGACAGGCTCCCCCTGGATGTTGGGAAGTGGATTAGGTGGCTTCCCATGCTGAAAACCAGGCAAGACTTAAATAGTTACATTCATTTACACTCAGTGGAGCTCAGTGTTTAGCTTTGACTTTTGGACTTACCTTTTCATATATGAACTTTCAATCCTAGTGAGCTTTTTGCATTTGCCCTTTTTCCTCATGGAAAAATTTTGTTGCAGCATTGAAGGCATCGCTCAGCGTCCACCATAGTGAAGCAAACAATGAACTATAAGATGATGCATATTTCTTAATTCTCAGTTTGCTTAGTTGTTTTAAAGCCACTTTAGATCGAGAGCTCTGTATCTGTGCCTGTGTCCCAGTGCAATTTGTAATTCAGGAAGCATTTGTATTTACGTGGTTCTTGGAGACCACCTCATTGTCCTGATGTAAATATCACACGTAAAATTATTTTCACCCATTTTCCACCTATTGCTCAGAATGCAATTAGTTATGGAAACTTGAGATTTCCCATAAAGCCCCCGATAACTGCACTTGACTGTGTTGTGTTCTGTAAGGGTATAAAATAGTATCCTAACAAGATTTTATGGCTAATCTTTCATGGTGATTATGAAATTTATTTACCTCACCACAGTATGTTTGAAATTGTATTTAAAGATTCATGCAGTGTTTATTTGGTTTCAGTAACAATTTAGCTTTCCACACAACAGCAAGTCATACTCATAAAAATAAGACTCATTTTAAACTATTGCCAGTGCACCAAATAAAATTTAAGATCTTGGAAATGTGTTTAAACTCTGAATGTTTCTTATTTCTCTTAACCAAACAAAATGAATAACACTTTCACTAATGTATATAGTCCTCTGTTTAAAAAAAGATCTCAAAGAAGATAAAGGCCTTCCTTGAGCCTCATCTATTTCGATAAGGACTGAAAGAAATAATAGTTTATCACCAGATTTTTATTTGATTGTCCTTGTAAGAAGCAAATGTTCCAAATGGGAAAGTCAAAGTTTTGGTGCTCTTACTTGCCTATTAGGCTGGTGCTAGTCTAGACCTAGAGCTTGTGTCATCCTTAGCAGCCTGTGTATTTTTCTGCCAGAAGTGTCATATTTTATGGTGGCAGACTAACAGAAGCAAATAGTCCATTAGTCCACACTAAAGTTGAAGGTCATTGCTATCAAACTTTGAGATTTATTTGAGATCAATTGAAGTTCAAGCATATATCTGAAACACAGTAATAAAAGCAAACTGTTGCACTGGTCTATAAAGTCCCATGACTTGGAACTTGACCTTTTCTGGTCTTCTGCTACAATTTTTTTGGGTGCTGAAGTCAGAAACTAACGAGTGAGTGTAGCTTGCAGAAGGCAGCTGCTTTCTGCCCAAAGGAATGAAACGAGGAAGGAATATCTGCAGATATATAAGTGGTTTATTTTTCTTGAATATAAATGTATAAATTAGCAAACAGAAAAAAAGGAAAGAAGCATAACATATTTTTTTAGCTATGCTGTTAGCTGACTTAAAAAATCTCAGTTCCCACTTTCCTTAAATAAAGCACTTTATAGAATCTGTGGGTGAAATATCTGAGGGCATATCCAACACTCTTCTGTACTAATGTGCATATTTGGTACTTATGTATATTGCCTGTTAACCAGTCAGAAAAAGGTGGGGGTTTTTTTGCTGTGATGAACCTCACCATTGTTGCACAATGAGAATCATATTTGATTTGAATTCTTTTTGAAGCTACATGCAGCATCTGTTCCTCCTGTTCTCTTTCTCTGTCTCAAAATTCCCATGGAATCTGCTGTAATTGTTCATCAGACTTCCCAAAGCTACATTTAATGTAAACCAGCTCCATTAAATATCACTTATCTATTGGAAATGAATCTATTATACAATCCATGTGTAATGCATGGCTGATTCTAAATTACTAACTCTTTCCATGCACAACAATAAACTCTACTGTAATTAGTTTCTTTGTATGATACACAGAATTTACGATTGTATCATACCCATGCAACTGTTCAGGTTAGCAGTAAAAAAAAACCCCATACCTGAATTCATGTAGATAACTGTTCACTGCCAAGGGCAGATGCCTGGAAATGAGAAGAGGCAGACTTTATTTCAAGTCAGCCTCTGAATTTTTTATGATCCTAGGCAAGTCATTAATATCTATGCCATAATTTGACAATATGTAAAAGAGGGATAATGATGCCTGATGACCTCTGTGAAAGTGGTTTGAGTTTTTATTTTACTGGAAATGTTATTGCTGCTGTTCTTCAAGGAATAAACATATCCCATGGAACTGTGGAGGAGCTTCAAAGAACATGGAAAGTAAATGAGAAGATTTTAAGAATGCCAGAAGATATGTTAAAACTTCAAAGCTTTGAATCCTGTTTGAGAATTGCATATCAGGCATGAGAAGTGAAGCCATGGAATGCCTTCCCTATGCCCACCAAAGGCATAAGTAAATGGGATACAGATCTTTCTTCACAAAGATCTGCAAATGAAGAGGATGCTACACCATTTAGGCTGTTTGAGCATTGCTAGAGAACTTTTTGGTTGCTTGGCTGCTGAGTTTTATTGACCACAAGCAAGCTACAACTTAGTATAATTTACAGGTACAATCCCCTGTGTGACTGGATCTCATACAGAAAAAATACAAATATCCACATCTCTCCTCCTACCCCCTCAAAAAAAAGAAGAAAAGGGGAAAAAAAAGAAAAAGAAAAAAGAAAACAACATGCAAAATAGAATCCTAAATCTTCAAATATCATGATATGAAACTTTATTTAAAGTTGGAAGCAACTCAGCAGCATACCTCAGCACTGAACCTGCAGTAGCATATCTTTAGGACTTGAAGAATCTTAGCAAAATAAGATACTACTAACCCAGGTGGGTTTTTAACTTCCTTCCATTCACTTCGCTACTTATGTCTACAAAAGATAAAAGAAAATAAAGAACTATGCCTGAAAATATATTTCTTCTTACCCATCACTTGGCTTCTATACAGTCCACATCTGCACAATCATAGAGAAAACAAGGGCATGGAATGGCATGACATAACATAAGAAGTGATGGAGGCTGTTTACAGCATGTATAAGAGTGAGTAGTCAAACTGTGAATAGACTGCAAATATAAACACCACGCAAAAGTCCTTATTAACCTAAAAAAGGAATTTTTTTAAAGTATATATCAGATACTGAACCTGCCAGGGGAATGCTGGTTACCTAAAAGAGCTTCATTTTATTCTTTCACTGTAATTTTTAAGCTGCTGCCTAAAAATATTTATCCAGAGCAGAAAACATTTGATGATGACATCTAGTAAAGAATATTGGCAGCGCATATTGTGGAAAGTACACAGATATTTTAGGTAAGTAAAAGGATAGACTTTCCAAGAAGCACACAAGACAATTAACAAAAAAAGAGAAAATGACCAGCTTTGTGGATATAAGTATACTTGATTTTTATTTTCTGGACAGAAATTATGCAGATACATAGTGTGCCAGTCAGGCATCATTGGGCAATTAATTCCAAATATAAGCAATTCAAATAAAGCACGGTGGGGTTTTTTTTTTTACTGTTTTTTAAATTTCTAACTTCCCTGAGAAAATTGCAGATCTTCATATCCTACCAGCTAAGTAAAACAATTAGGCAATAATATATGGGAAATCATTAATTCTGCTAGTCTTGCCACTCTATGTTTAGCTTCTCCCACCATTTTGAGAAACATCTGCATTACTGGTATTGAAAGCATACTTTTATTAAATTGTCTGCATATTCTGTTTCCACATTCTTAAGATTATCAAAACCAAGGAAATAGTAGAAAATATATTTAGCCTTAAGGCTAGAGCACTGATAAAACCAGCTTGAATCAAAGCCTTTGAGACTCTTCTCATTTATTTCAGCAGGCTCTGTTTGAAGCACTGTATCCAGAAGGATCTGTGTATCTCTGAGTGACAATCCTTGTCACAACAAGGTTACAGCAGATAACTGGCTGCAATTCTCATTTGCAATGAGTAAGAGAGGCAGGATTAGTCATTCTGACTCTTGCCATCCATCTTCACAATAGAAAGAAGGGTTATCATGAACGTACAAAAATTGCATACATTATTGCAGCTGCACAAATGAGTATCAGTATTAAATTCCCTTGCATTTCCACCACAAGCTAATCAGTCTCAATAAAATTTCTTCATGTGGCTACATTGAATGAAAGGACGTTTTTCCAATAGTTAATTGAAATTTAATTCTGAATTGTGATGAGAATATTTTGTAAGTAATTTCATGGAAAACAAGCTCTTTTGTGATTGGGGGAACTAATGGAGCTGTGTTTCCAGCAGATTTGTGACTTGTCACTTTCCTCCCATTTAAAAAAAAACAAACCTCAGATCACCTTCTGATGCCTTTCATCACCTTTTCTAAACTTCTTCCCGGGATCCTCTGCTTCCTCTCCTGTTCCTTATTTATCTTTCCCTGTGCTGTGCTGAGATTGGGTTAGAATTATTCACAGTGGGTAGGCATGAGGCTTTTAATCAGCTGGTGGATATCTGAATGAAAAGGACTTTTTTTTTTCTTTCCTGTCTCTCGGTAGATCAGGAACAGAATCCTGCTGAGACCTCCACCCCTTTGTCAGATTTGGCTGTAATTGGCTAATATATTAAAAAATTATTAGAGGAGGACAGACATATGATCATAGAAGGTGAAACAGAAATCTCACTGTCCCCCTTTCCACCTCAAACCCAGAGCATGAATGTCATAACCACAAAATGCATCTCCGTGTTGGCTCACAGTAAGTTACTAAGTTAGATGAGTGAAACAAACACTATGCTAGCCAACTAGGTTGCAAAGCTCTTGCAAGGCTAATGCCCTTCAGCAGAGCAATATTCTAGCTGACATGTACTATAGTTGCATACACACTGCTGCATCTCCAAAGCTAACCTTGATAAATGAGATTTGTACTGGAAGATGAGGAGTATATTTTATCTTTGGAAATGGACTGTATAAAGAACAGTGTGGAGGTATTATGGTGCACAGGTACCACTAGCATTGCCATCAAATACAAGACTCTACCCACCACCCAAGCACCTGAGTGAGGGCTGATCCACCTTGATCAGGGTCTTCCTCACAGTTTGTTGTATGGGTATATTAACGTGTCTGTTATCAAGAAATTGCTAGCACAAAGGAAGTGTTAGAAATTTCCAGTTTCCTCCTATTTTCTTTTAGTAAAAGAAATGCCAAAAATGTCAGTCTGTTTCTTTTCTGTTCACTGTGCTTTGGTGGCTGTCGGAAAGATGCAGACACTACATGCAAGCTGCGTTTTTCTTGCAGCATAGATAAAAAAATCCAGGCAGTGAAATGTTAACCGTCTTCTCAAAAAATGGTGAGAAAGGGATAATTTAGTTTTCTCTTGGTATACTTTCATTCGTTTTGGCAATCCTCCTTCCTTAAAAGGCTAACCCTGGAATCTAGGGCAGTAATCAAGATGACCTTTCTGTAAAGGGCATGGAAAGCATTCACATCTGAACTTCAGCCACATAAATTCATTGCTTTACATGTTTGAAGCTCACATATGAATCTCCCAAGCCAGAACGGTGAAAAACCTGTCATAATTATCCCAGATCATTTTCAGCCAAAGCTAAAATGCTGTAGCTTCAATCAAACAAGTGAAGTATAATGACTCAGACTTACACTGGCTTTATCTCACAACAATAAATAATAAAAAAAATCCCAACGTAATAAGGAGATGCCTTATTTGTGAGGATCTTGATCTACTGCTTGGGAAGTGACAGGTTCATGCCCCTTCCCTGCCATAGACATACTGTAGGACCTTATGTGGATAATAAACCAGACTGAACTTTTCCCAGGTATCAGTAGCATTTCTTTCTTTTAAATGAGTGTTGCAAGGGTAAATCTATTAAAGATGACTGGTGTGCCTGTAGACCAAGAGTGGGGACCAGGTGCAGCCATGTGCAGAGATGGCATAATCAAAAATAAATGAAGTTTTTACCTCCCTTGGGGCTTACCTGTCAATGGTGACTGCCACTTGGATACCATCAGTTGTGGTGGAAGGTGACTGACAGCTGAAGAAGGTGACATATTCAGGTAGGCAACTAGAAAAAGGTATCTACTTGCTAGGTAAAAGTTTCTGGCTTAACGCTTTTTACTGCACATTGTGAAAAATATTTTGGCAAATCCTCACTTTATGTCCTGGAGGTGGAAGGATATTTCAGGAGAAGCCTGCAGGAAGGAGGACCAAGCTGCCCACCAGCACTGGCAGGTTGCAGAGGGCACTAAGAGGCCCTAATTGCCTTGAACTGCCTCACCTGGGACCCCCACCCACGCAGCCTCTGCCCATAGGCCCAGAGCACCATTTAAGCTCAGGACTGCTACCCCTTCCTTTCTTAAGCCGTGGTGTAGGTATGCTTGTCTCTAGCTCTGCCTCTTTCCTGGCTGGACCTTGGACCTGACATGTGCCTTTGTTTTCTGTGCTGATCCTGGCTGGACCTGGACCTGGAGCATCCCCTCACTGTGCCTGGGGCTGTCAATGGACCTGTCTTCAGCACCCAAGTTGGATGCAGCACACCCTGGTGAGTGAAGCCCAGCCTGTGCTGAGGTTGCCCTCAGCTCCCAGCTCATCTGCTCCCAGACCCATGGAGCAGCCCTGCTTCCTGGCACAGAAGCCCTCCTGTATATGCTCAGCAGGTGTTTTGCAGGAGGTAGGGACTGTACTGTGAATTTCTCTACAGAAGATTTTAGCCTCAATGCTTTGAAGCAGTCCTAGCACAAAGTCTTCTCAGTTTGACTTTTTCTGTATGTTTTGCTTGATTAAAAAAAAAGAAATCAAATTCTTTAATTTCAAGGCACTAATTTCCAAGTAGGTTATTTTGGGGTTTTTTTGTGGGAAGCTTATATGGTGACTGTATAAAGTAGCAACTACAAAAATATATGTGGAGTTCTTCACTTCTAAAGAAGATAAGTAACTTCACAGGTTCTGATAATCTGATGTAAACAAGTTTCCTACCCCTTTCAAACTGCCAGGCTAGTTCTACAACATAACTGCTTAAAATAAGTGTAATGGCAACTTTACCAGCTACAGCTAGTCTTTCTCTCCACCTACTTTTCAGCTGTTACTAACTCCTTCTATCAGTATTGCTTTTATCAGTAATGTATTAAAGCAGAGTTTTCAGGGAATTGCTTGTAGAGTAAACCCAATAGACACTTTTCTTCCTGCCTATCAGATGTTAGGAAACTTTCTCATTATCCTAGAAAGAGTGATACATTCTAAAAAGTTATAAATATGTTTATGCATCTTTGTACTTAGCAGCTGTCAAGGAAAATAGTTAACTAATTCTTTTCTACAGCATTAACTGTCCTTCAGCAAATGAGTCTTCTTCTGCAGAACTGATTTATTGAAATATCTACAAATCCACAAGCTTTTGTGTCTCATGGCATGCAAAAACATTAAAGAATGCAAGTTCAGAGCAGATGGTGACTACACTGATCTCAATTTAAGTTGACTCAGTCAAACAAGTGGTGTTCCCCAGAGCTCAATATTGGGGCCAGTTCTGTTTAATAACTTTACCAATGATCTGGATGAGGGGGTTGAGTGCACTGTTGGCACGTTTGCAGATGACACCAAGTTGGGAGGGAGGGTTGATCTGCTTGAGGGAAGGAAGGCTCCACAGAGGGATCTGGACAGGCTGGATCAATGGCCTGAGGCCAACTGTATGAGGTTCCACAAGGCCAAGTGCCAGGTCCTGCACTTGGGTCACAACAACCCCATGCAGCGCTACAGGCTTGGGGAAGAGTGGCCGGAAAGCTGCCCGGCAGAGAGAGACCTGGGCGTGCTGGTTGACAGCCGGCTGAATTTGAGCCAGCAGTGTGCCCAGGTGGCCAAGAAGGCCAACGGCATCCTGGCCTGTATCAGAAATAGTGTGGCCAGCAGGAGCAGGGAGGTGGTTGTTCCCCTGTACTGGGAGCTGGTGAGGCCGCCCCTCGAGTGCTGTGTTCAGTTTTGGGCCCCTCACTGCAGGAAAGTCATTGAGGTGCTGGAACGTGTCCAGAGAAGGGCAACCAAGCTGGTGAAGGGTCTAGAGAACAAGCCCTACAAGAAGCTGAGGGAACTGGGTTTGTTAGGTCTGGAGAAAAGGAGTCTGAGGTGAGACGTTATTGCTCTCAACTACCTGAAAGGAGGTTGTAGCAAGGTGGGTGTCAGTCTCTTTTCCCAAGTAACAAGCAATAGGACAAGAGGAAACAGCCTCCAGTTGTGCTAGGGAAGGTTTAGACTGGATATTAGGAAAAACTTCTTCACTGAAAGGGTTATCAAGCACTGGAACAGGCTGCCCAGGGAAGTGGTGGAGTCACCATCCCTGGAGGTATTTAAAAGATGTGTTGTAGGTATGGTGCTTAGGGACATGATTTAGCAGTGGACTTGGCAGTGTTAGGTTTACGGCTGGACTCGATCTGAAAACTGTTTTCCAACCTACACGATTCTATGATTCTAAACTTGTTACCCAAGGGCAGAAAGCATGCAGGATTCTTCCAAACACCAGAGAAAAGGATTCTATCAAGTATTTGGTCAATTAATAGGACTGGTAATCCAACCCCTGTTTTAGGGATCTATAGCATTACTCATTTTCTGAACATCTTATGAGCAGTGTCAGAGGAGATTGTAGTTTTCGGTTAGAGGAATCGTTCATGGGCATGAAAGCCTTACATCCCTGCTGCCCTAGCCCACGCATGCCTAGTGAGCGTAGCCTGCTCATGCTTTCTGAAGTATGGAACATTAGGAGGAAGCCCAGGAAGATAGAAAGGCAAATCCAATGTAGCTGCTGACTCATATCATCCCCAGTAGTTAGGATATCCTTATGGCTGTGTCTAAGATGATTCAAAGAATTCCTCTGTGTGTGTGGTCTGGACAGCAGGGACAGCCAGGGAAGCAGAAAATGTTCTCCAGTCCTGTCAGTGAGTCATCACCAACCTTGCATAGTCACAGATCAGGCCATGAATCTGATCTCAAGACTTGACTTGATTTATTTTTCCCCTCTGAGGCTTCAAATTATGAAATCTTGGATTTAAAGCCTTTTAAAAAACTAATTTGAACAAAACCATAAAGCTTTATATAGGGGTTCGGTGGATATTTCTCCCCATGTGGTTACAATGCAAATAAGGTGCAGAACCCTCTTTCAAACTTTCTGGGAGAAAGTCACCTTTGAGCTGAGATCAAGCAGAGACAGCAAAGGACAAACTGAAACCACAGGTTATACTTGGAAATGGTTTTAGTTAGCACATTTCATTACATAGTGTGTGCTGTTGCAAGCACCGATGTATAAAGTGTCAGTTTTGAGACATTTGGGAGGTGCAGATGGAGAGGAACATTTCATAAAGACCATAGATCATATTTTTCATCATATTTTGCTTGCATGTTATATTCTTTAGAATTACCCATTCATATTATTGTAAGGTAAAGTTATAAAATTTCAATTTTATGCCAAAAGAGCCATCCATAGCCATCCACTGGTGAATTCATATTAGTAAGGATAATAGGATTGAAAGAGTAATTGTGTGCAGGATTTTTGATATTTAAAAGGATGGATATGTAAAATTTAGCTCCCTACACTGCACAAGAGGCATTCTGCTTCAAATGAGTCATGAATATAGTAATAAGCTTTGTATGTTGTTAACTGCTTTGTACTGAAAAATGTTGAAGCATATTTTTTAAGGAAATGTTGGACATAGCCTACCGTATGTGCCCAAGGGACAGAGGTCTTCAAATTCACTCATCAAACTTCTATGCAGAACAGTAATTCTTCAAAAATGTTAAGAAAGTTACATAGATCATGACTTTAAATTAACCTGATCTTCAAGAAAGAGCACTGCTTCTTTAGGTGGTAACAAATACCACCTTAACCAAAACCAAATTCTCCACTGCTGCTAAGGTACTGTGGGTGTAGCAGAAAATGTAGGAGATAATGTGAATCTTGTTGGAGAACTGGTTAAACCTCCCCAATTCTGACTCAACCAGGCAGCAATTCAGAAGTGTAGTGAAGATCTGTAAATTGTGCACTCTTGTCTGCTGAAGTTGTAATCATATTCCAGCTGGGTACAGATGAAGTGCTAAGTCATGTTTCAAGTCCTAAGGGAAAAAAGTAGTTTAAAATACCTCCTTAGTCTCCTTTTAACATTTGCTATTGGCATAACTTTCTGCTGGTCTTGTATATCTCATTTGTAGTTGGTCTACACATTATATATGAAGCCTGCGTGTTTACAAGGAGGTTTTGGATTCCAGAAGGCAACGGGTGCCTAAATGTGGGCTGAGTGCTTCAGGAAAAGCCTACAATTTCAATGGTGCAGTGTCCTGAGGACCCTGCCAAACTAGAGATCTGTCAAGACAAGACTTGAGGGTAGTTCCCATCTCTACCACACCATATGAAACTTACCCTAAAAGAAAGCCATGATCCAAAGAATTCAGCCCAAAACCACTGCATGAATTATTTCAACTTCAGCAGCAGCTGCTGAGAAACAGCTTGCTGAAGTGTCTGTAAAAGATTCTCATAGATTTGGGCTTAGGATCAAGTTTGAATTTTAGAATAGGTTGGCAGTTTTTTCCATGTAGTGTTCAACTCTGATATATGCCAAGCTTTTCATTAACTTTGATCAATGAAATACCTGTTTTGAGCAACAGCAGACTGGAGATGGAATCGTTTGCTTGGAAGGTAGCCAATCTTTATAAAAGAAAACCTTTCTCTTGCTATGTTTTAGCCGATGGATGCTGATGAAGCATTTTAACTGTGTGAACAGCTCACCTATTACTTTTCCTCTTGGTTCTGGGAAATGTCTAATTACAAAGCCTACATGAGGTCAGTCTCATAATTATAGCTGTCACCACAGTCTTCCCCCTTCCCTGGATACTTTAGATCATAATCTGCAAAGCCAAAAGTATCTCCAAGGCTAAAAACTACTGATTGTATTAACCAAAATCATTTAATACCTACCAAATATCAAGGTCTTCAAAGTGAAAAAGTTAAGCTCTGGCTAAAAGCAACAAAATAACCGAATCCTAGAAGAACACAGCATTAGATGAATTCCTTGGCAGTCAGATATTCTGGCTGACCAGAATTCTGTGGTTGAACACTAACAAAAAATGTGATAAACAGCTGATACCTCCAGTTAAAAAACAAAACAGAATTATATCTCTTAGCATATCATTTTTTAATGTAGAAAAAGCCCTAGAAATTTTTGACTCAAATTTTATAAATTCTTAATCTAAATACAGTTATGTTTCAGATTAAAAAAATACTTTGTCAATCATTCTTACTATTGGCTACCTTGTGTTAATAAACATATTAAACATATTTTGCTATAAACATATAGCAAAAAACTAAGAAACATCTGCTCCAGAGTTTAGTCCTGACTAACAACAAATGTGGATAGACACAGGTGATTTGGAGAAGGAGTTTTCTATAGTGCAATCAGTTGGGGTTTTTTTAGTACACATAATAATCTTGTTTTAGATATTTATATTAGGTACAAGAAAGTGGTGAGTTTTACCTAGGTGTCTTTACTAACTCACACCGGTCAGTCTGAATGTTGCTTCCTGTGACTTTTAACCTCTACTCTTGGCTGATCAGCTCTAAACAAAATCACTTAGAGCTGAATGGATGATTTATATACACCTTTATATTATTCTAGTGCAGATCTGCCAGGGAAGTCCAGCTGAAAATTTCTAGTGGCTGTCTGGTGGCTGGAAACAAAAAAGTCTTAAATTTCTTAAAGTGAACACTGCTGACAAATGTAACAGGTAGGAAAATGCTTCTATAAAGCAGGTAAAGAAATTACTAGACTTCTAGCAGAACTATGAAAATCATATCTGAAGTAGAAGGAAGTTCTAAATCAACACAAGTATTGCAGGCTAATGGCATGTGAGACAAGGACTTTGTATAGCAGCAACATGGTTTTATCAAACTCAGATGCACACAAATCCTTCTCCAGATTTGAGACAGCAGCAACAGACTTGGGAGTTAAACCTGAGTCAATGACTTGAAGATTGGGGAGGTACATATTGGTTAACTCCTCCTTTAGGGCAGTGAGCTTGGGTGACGGGGGATAAAATTGTATGACAAGATGAAAGGCAATGCCCTTGCACTTACATGCTTAAGTGCATGAGAGGAAGTAACATGGTTGTTGAGAGTCTGGCAAGGTATCACCTGTATTTTGGTGTGCTTCAGGTGGCTGATGCTCTTAAGTGTTGGGTGTGAGCATAAAATGTTATGCTTCTCCAGCTGCAAATCTTCTAGTGTGTATGGATTTAGACCAGTTTCAGCAAAACATTGCAGACTCATCTCCTACAATTGCCACAAGAATATAGGCCAGAATGTTTAGGCATTGAGAGATAATGAAAGGTATGTGCTTAGAATAGACAGAGCAATAAATCTTTCAAAACATCCTATGACCACTTACATTAATTATCCAGCATCTAGGAATAACTTTAGTATTGCAGGATTAAAAGGGGAAGGGGATGCTGGAAATAAAATATAATAACGTTTAGTGGTTTAATCTTGTATTCTCTGAAGCTAATGACAAAGCTTCTAGTTCATGTGCAGGATTAGCATTTAAAAAAGCATAACTAATTCAGGTATTTTGGTTAATGTTAGCTCTCTCAAGGTAAACATGTAGAAGTCAACAGACATATAATTTTGCCATTTAAAGGGATATGGGATTCCTTCAAGGATTATCATTGTAAGGTTATGTCTTAGTCTTTTTAGACACTGCAGATGCTAAAAGTATTCTAAAATTGTAGTCGTAACTGCTTCAGGCCAGCCACATCTTTTAATGTGATGCTTCTTTCTCATTTGACATCTTTTTTGCATTTTTTTTCTAAGGAAGCATATTGTGATTTGAATATACAAATCCTTTAATATATGTAGAAATTATAAACAGGGAATACTTTCATGTTTTAACTCAATGCAGTTTTAGCAGTGTTCAGTTGAAAAGCAGACTTCAGGGACTACCAGGAAGCTCCAAACTCTTTAATGAAACATGATCATATTGGATTTACATTTTTCTCTGTGCATGTAGATTGATATGAGAAATATTACCACCATAAGAGATCAATTGATGTATACATGTTTTATTACTAACAGGAAAATATTGATATGGTAAATTATTTATGCTTTGGATAATAAAATAGATTTCATGGAGAAGCCAAGGTAAGTTGTGACTTGGGATTTGTGTTAATGCTAAATTCTGAGAGTGAATTGCATAAGTATATATGTATATACACTATTACAAAAAGGGGAAAAAGCAGAACAGACATGCTTAAGACCATTGTGGAGCAAAAGCACAAATATAGTGGTAATTTCCATATACTGTTTCTTATGAGCAAACTGTCACCTTTGGTAGTGTCTTTGAAAAAATCATGTTTTCATTCTTTTGTGTTCACTTTACTGATTTTTAGATAATTCTTATTTATATAAGCTAAAAGAAACATGTTTTAAATGATGAAGCAATAAACATAATTCAGGGCTTACAAAAAAAATCATTGATATGATACTGTTGCTTCTAATGTAGAAAAAAACCTAATGAGAAGTATGGCTAATCATTCTTCATTACTGTACCACCACATCTGCACTGCATCCTTTGTAAAAATGCTTTCAAATATAATATGCCTAGCAATGTTTGAACTGTTTTTTTTTTCAACTGCACTTTCCTTGGCTAATACTACTAGATGAGGCATTTCATATTCTGTTTCACTTTGCTATGCAAAAAGGGTTTCCCTTAGGAAAAGAAGACTTAAAGTACAGCACTTGAGAAGCATATTTAAAAAAAACAACCCTGCTTGCTCTTGTGAAAGTTCTAAAAAATGCAATTAATTTCTTCTTTGTAAACAAAGCCCTATTCTTCACAAGCAAACAAATAAACTAATTTGTCTTAAATGTTGACTATATTCATAATCTCTTTAGTATTGACCTGAGGAAGTACATGACTGATGCATCCCTGAAAGAGGGAGTTAGTATTGCAGAGTAGCTTCAGCTGCAGTATTTTCTTTGTTTTTAAGCCAACAGTTTTCAGAAATCATTCTTACAATCTCTAGGGAAAAAATCAGCAGAGACATTTATCCGTAATGTACAGTATATACAAAACTCCATAAAATAACACCAAGGACTGTGAGAGCATTGACAAAATGTTAGAATTTTATCCTTCAGATCACAGACAAATTCAGTTTAATAAAGTCACTTGTGGTGTTAGTGGCTTGTAAAGTGTCATGCTTTCCCAGTTTCTAGAGAACAGATGTGCACAGTATTAAGCATTCATATTAGACAACATTTAAAGCTAAAGGAATAAATGTGCATGGAGAATGAACCACCTTTTTCCATCTCCTCCAACTTAGACACAGATCTTCCAGTTTGGAAGATCAGATATGCAGCAGGAGATGTGAAAGGTGATGCCTGCAATGCGGCTACTTGTGCAGCTGGGTTCTGCAGAGAGCTCTGAAGCTCTGCAGCTGTCAATCCTGTCTTTCTTAACAACTAATTTTCTCTGAAAATATAGGTTTGGGTTTTTTTGTTTGTGTTTTTTTTTTTTTTGGTGGGGAAGTGGAGCCTTAAGGAAAGCAAGGGATATGGAGACAACAAAAGGCTAGAAATCTCTGTTCTGTGAACACTGTCCTGCTCGGTTCAATCCTTTTAACAGAAGGGCTCTTGAACTCTTGAGAACTGCTCATCTGCACCTGAGCAACCTGTCAGGTACACTGAAGCATCTGTGTTTTGACAAGGATTTGCATCTAAGGCAAGTTTCTGGAAGAAAGGAATCAGAAGTTTAAAGTTTAGGCATGGTAAAGACATCCTCAGGAAGGTATTTCTGATGGGCATGAATGAAAGTAGGCAATCACAGTAGTAATGGCAGCTTGGTATTGCAGTGGACCATTTCAAACCATTACTGCCTGGCATTTTTACGAAAACAGTTGTTTAACCTGTAAGTGCACAGGTGCAAATACATAAATAAGAAGAATAAGCATGAAGCATATGGTGTGTGACTCAGGATGTGGTGGGAAGGTATACTGCTAGTAGCATCCAAAAGACTGCACTTAATTTTTAATCTGTGTGAGCCACAGTGGGGAGGCCATGTGTGGCAAAGAGGATGTGTGATAAAGGTTTTTTTTCTAAGCTGGACTGCTCAGTGGGTGCTGTGGTGAGAGATCAAAGGGCTTTTCTCTCATTTTGCTTCAACACAGGAAAAATCCATACAAAATACATCCAAAAAAGAGCATGGCTGGTAGCACATGAAAAACAATTTCAAAGTGAACTGCCCAATAGGACAGGTGTATTATTCTTCATCAACACCCAGAGAGGTTTCAGTTATCACCACCCATAGCAAGGTATATCTACCTTCCTGAATTAGAGATTTATTTTTTTTAAAGAATTTTTAGGTGAACCTAGACTGGCCATTTTAAGTAGTCAGTTTAGTGGTTAAGTGTGTTCAGTTGTTGTGAACCCTGCTGAATACCTGATATGAAACAATCTATTTCAGGTTTTTGATGTGCCAGTGAAATGTAAGTCAAGGTATGCCCCTCTAGCTAGTCCTAGTAAAGGAAGACTTTTTTATTAGCTTATCCTGTATACCTTTAAAATCTCTCTAGATTGCAAAATGCATACTAATTTAATTAGCAAAAAAAAAATATAGCAGTCAAGCAAATTGGAATTCCATTTTTTTAATATCTTAATATTAAGGAAGTGAAACAACCATCACATACTAAATCAGTATTGAGGGAAGCCCAAAGACACTACAGTTCTGAACTTTAGCCTGTTGTCATAAAAAAAAATTACTCTTCGAAAAATAAAAAGTTAGGTAGCAGATAGATACAGGTCTTAAAGTTCAGTCATTGCCTGCAAATTTTGCTCAAACTTGCACTGACATCTCATAAGTTTCACAAAATTTCTTTTGGGCTATATAATATCTGATGAAATACTAGGGCTTGTTGCTTTATTGAAGATAACAAGTCAGGTTATCTTTAGGACAGTATCTAAGACACACTGTCTAAATTGAATCCCTTTTATAAGTGGAAATTCAGTGTAACATCTTGTTTGATTACAACTGAACATGTTTCAGGAGTGTGGGGAAAGTTGGATTTGAGTGGACAGATTTACTTGCTTCCTTTAGGAAGCAGATTGTGTTAAGATTAGGTTTGACTAGCAATCATTCTTTCTAGTCAAGAAAAATCTTCAAGGGAATAGTTACAATTTTTTAATAGATGCAGGTCTAACTTTTAGTTTTCTTTACAATCTCAAGTCCACAGTATTCTTAAAAGCTTCAGTAGAATTACTTTACATTTATCTGCTTCAGCTGATTTGGCTGATTTTAATACAGAATAGATACAGCATGTGACCTGAGGCTTTTGAGGCAATCAGGAATGCTTACATTGAATTGGTATTACAGCAAATGTAAGGAATGGATGCTTGCTGGTCCAAGTGCACTGAATGTGTGTCTCTACAACCAACATGAACTCTCAGCTCTAGCCATTGATTACATTATAAAGGACACTCCCCTTGCATTCACTGATGCATTTAAACAAGCCTTTTGCTATGTAGATCCAAGGAATCTTTCCTGGTTAAATTATTTCCAGTAAACATTTTTACTGACATAGTTAGTCTGGTTTTCTGTTCATAGATTAGTTTGAAACAATTTCTTTGGTGTACATAAATTTAAATGGTCCAAACAATGGTTTATTAAAATACATTTTGCTCCAGGCTCTCTGCCAGCCCAGTTTGCTTCAACTGTCTCTTATCTGGCACATTGGCTATACACAATTTAGTATATAACTGATATAACTGGTAGTTTCATTTCCATGCCATTTTTTGATTCCAAACCTATAAGAGCTTTTGAGCTGAGCAGGCAGGTTTTTTGGTGCAAATTCTATTCCTCGGTTCCTGCTACAAAGAAAGTTGTGTGTAAGCATTTGTTGGAGAAAATGTTTGTTTATACTGCAGCAACACAACTGTGTTTTCCTTAACATCTGTGTGTTTCTTTTCAGGTTTTATTTATCTTTATTTCTCTTGTACCTGTCTTCCACTTGACCCACAGCATATTTCTCAGACCTGCACATTTTGTGATGGCTTGATGAATGTCTGGACACAGATGACTTACATTAAATCACAAGAGACAGCAAGTTTTAGGCTTTCTTGAAAAAGCAAAAACTTTGAGTAAATTTGGAAGAAGGGGGGATTTACTCTGGGTGTGTGAGACTGCTTAATGTATTGTTTAGCAGATTTTGCTATCTTTTGTAGAGATTATTTTAAATTAATTTCTGCTAGTAGGAAGTAAATTGCAGTCCTGGAAAAGATGCCATGCACATTTTAATTAAAACATTGGACATGGCTGAATAACTTAAGATGTTTTGAAACTGAAGAAACTTTCTCTCTCATATGTGTAGAAAGAGAGAGATGAGAGATCCAAGAATTACTTCATGTTAAAGCCCAAGTGCCTACTTAAACTCTCAACAGTAACAAAAACTCTCAACAGTAACAAATAGACATACACATATAATACCTATATGTTTTCCAAGCAGTGAGTCCTGCTTTTACAGATTGATCTCTTTTAACTCCCCTTATTTTTTTCCCCAGGTGCTATAGATAATCTCCAGACATAATGAACAACCTCTCCTTTGAGAACAGCAAGATGACAGTTCAGCCATTTTATTGTCCTATGAATTCAATTTTGTATGGTAAATCCAAGGAAAACATTTTTCCAGTAAAATGTCCTCAGTGTATCTCCCTGCTCTATGGGAACTAGACATGCTCTGCCTAAATCAAAACACCTAAGTGGTCCCCAGTGTAGATCCTGGGAGATGCAGAAAGCCAAGGCTTTCCTTGCAGAGGATGTGCTCATTTGTACCAAACACCTTCTGCTGGTGAGAGTTTGGGCATTGACCAGTTGTTTGGGGTCTTATTCTGTTTAATCATAATAACCCCCTTGATGAGGCCTTACAGTACGCTAGTTTTCAAAGAGTAGGTCTGTAGATAATGAAGAATTCCCATATGTGCATGAGTGTACATACTGTGGTCCAAGCCGTAGGGAATGCATTTATTATCTAGCCGCACAGAGTTCTTGTCAACACTCTCAGAGTGAAAGAGCATCAGACTCTGTGGCTTCACTGGCCCTTTCTATGGAGGTGACATAAAGCCCACTTGGTAATACTCAGTCTCTGCTACTTGGAAAAAAAGGGATCCTCATAATGAGGGTTCAGGTCAGCTAGGGTTGCTCACAGACATGCGCTGAACAGGAGTTTCATTGTGTGCTCTCAAAAACCATTATGAGTCACTTTGGTGTTATTGACACTTGATACTTGACAGTGAAAATGGCAGAACAGCATTCTGAATAAAAGGAATAAGCCTTACTAATCTTTTTCAGTACAAAGGCAGCTATGAAATACTGAGAAATTAAGTGTACTAACCTTTTCATCCTGTAATGGACTTTCACACAAAAGGTACTCAGGATATCTGGTATAGAGGGGGAACCCAGTGCTAGGAAGGTAGGCTTGCCACAGAAAAAAGAGTGGGTTATTTAGAGCTACCTTGTACGAAATGCAGGGCACAGGGGTGTGTTGGCACTGAGATGCTGCAGTTGGTAGGTATGTTTAGGCTTCAAGGTATGGGTATATTCCTGGGTCTGCAGCCTCTCTGATCATGAGCTTACCAAGGCTGCTTTTCTCCCTGTAGAAATGATGGTCCTTACTTCTGCATTTACATCACAACTTAGAAACAAAAATGCTTAGCCCTGGAATGCTAGGTTTAGTTTTACTACATGGGTGTCCAGTTTTACCTCCACTACCCATCCTTTTCTCCAAACTTTATTGGCCTCCTGCCCACCTGCCTTTCAGGAAGAAGAGTGTTAGCCATTAGCAGGCACTCCAGTGCCTCTCTATTCTTCCTCTTCATCTGCCCAGTGAATTGTATATATTTTTCCTGTATAACAGTACACCTTTAATGGGAGAATGCAGAATACATCTAGGTAACTCAATCTGTAAATGGTTCTAGCTCTTAATGTTAGCTGTTGCTAATGCTGATGCTCCTGATAACAGCAGCCCAGAGACTAGCATCACATGCTTTTGATTTCAGGGATAATTCACTGTGCTATTAAATAAACATTTGATTACATTGACCATGCCTGTGAAATAATCTGACACAAACATTTTCTTAAGTATTTGAATTACAAATTCATACAGATTAGAATTTGAAACATCTTCCTTTTCCCACTTAGACAATTGACCTTCCTTAATTGTTTTCCTTATTCTAAAATGGACAAGCTGTTCTTCTGTCCAAATTATAAAAACTGTACTTTTAAGCACTATAGACAAATTTCAACACATGCATACTCCCAGATATTTTTAACAATGTGACTCTACCTAAATGCCTAGTCTTGTCCTTGAGGAACACTGAAGGCAAAAGCATTCTGCAAGAGTAATCCCCAACTTCTTAACAATAGATGATTTTTACCTTTTTTTAAAATAATGCATTCAAAAATTTAAATATCTAGCAGTGTATTGGAAATAAGATTTTCTTTTTAATCAAAGTTTCATTTTGCTTTAGTGATTAGAGAGTTACCATACCAAAAAGAAATTACTTTCATTTGTTGAACTACAAAGAGCCTGGGTGATTATTCAGGGCAACTCAGGGTGGCTCAGTATACAACTCCTAGTGAAAAGTGTAGTGTTTGTTTTAAGGCCAAGTGATTGGAGTAATAAAAGCTATATAACCATGGGTGTTGTCATTGTCTTTTTTTTATAGAAAATAAAACTCATTGCTTACAGTTGTAGTGTCCCATGCTTTAAGGAATAAATCCTGGTCCAACTTCCACTGGAATTAATGAGTTTTATATCAAATTTAACAAAGATTAGAGCTGTGTTTACTCAGTTTTGGAAACTATCCTCCTTCCTGGGATCACTGGGCTCCCTTCTTCCCCTTGCATCCCATTCTAGCATTAACAAAAGCGGACACAGAGGCATAACTGACCAATAGGCAGTGGATGTATAAATTCAGTGTTTTCCTGCAAAGAAACTCACAGCTCCAGAAGGAGGCACAAATCCATTGAATTCCATAGAACTTAAACAATTTAAGACTGAGCTCTAGTTTCACTAAACCCAAATTTTTCCTCTAGCTTAAATGCAAGTTGATCCAGAACTTGAAATATGAACTGAAAGTGTCCTTCTCTGCATGTGATTGCTTCCAAATGTTCTTGTAACTAACTCATGTCACAGACAAAACCAGCTAGAAGTCAAGCTAGTTTAACAGGCCAATTTCCATTTTCCAAGCAAAGGATTTATGCATCTTGTTCAGCATTTTGGTTTTATAGCTAGTTTTAACACTGATCTGCCTAGGGGCAGGTATAGAAAAAGTAAAGGAAGATCAGGTATTGTTATAATTGGAAGCCCCAGTTAACAGGCTTGCAGACAGATCCAAACTCATGCCCTCCATCTATGAATCTAGGGTAGAAAACTGTTATGACCATTTTTCACAACTGCTTCAATTACTATTAACAACTCGGCCCTGAACTATCCTCAAATACAACTGTATATATCCTATTGGTATAAATGGGAGAGTCATTTATTTGAATGAATTGTTGTTCAAAATGAGGTGCACTGTCTGGAGATGCTGATATCCATTATCTATAATTATTAGATGCACCTGTGGCTTCAAGACATTCCTAAGTTTAAGTTCTGCATTTTTAAACAGCCCCAAATGATATCTTTCTGTTCTGTTTTAACCAATGAGCCTCATGTTCTCAAGTGCATTTACGCTATGTTTGGTTGATGCAACAGTGTAATATGGTTCCTCAGGAAGATTCAATCACAGCAAGTAGGGTATATGGTTCCTAGGGAAATGGAGCATTCACTATTCAGATGCTTGGATTGTGTATAGTAGATAGTTCACTGAGCACATGAATTCTATCTGTAAAATTCACTGATTAATATTGTAGCACAATTAATAAAAATTCCAAATCTATTCAGATCAATAATAAATTCTACATCATATTTGTCAGTGTTTCCAATACTAATTGCAGAATTCAGTAGCATGTACCTTACAGTTAGCAGATTTTGATGCAAGATTGGAAATCAATGACTGCTTCAATGTTCTGTCTGTGTATACAAGAGAAAAAAGTTTCAAGCATTCAAAGGTTTAAAATGCAAATGATAAATTTTCAAATGTAATTCTGCACACTGGTTTTTTTGAGTTGGAAGTGTTCAGATACACCATAGACCTAAAAAAAACCCCACAAACACTTATGGCAGAGTTCAAGTCCTTTTAGCTTTATTTTATATGAACTCTTTTTTTTTTTTTCCTGGTAAAAGTCACTTAGCAAAAAGCTCTAATTTACAGAAAACTGGATTAGTTTATATCTGCCTATTTTGCTATTAGAAAAAGTTGATCTTTCCATTCTTTCTAAAGAAGTTTCAGATGCTTTTCAAGCTATGCATCTCTAAATTTTTTCATGGTAAAAATCGTCATTATATGCTTGTATGTCTAACTCTATGTGCTATCAATTTGCAAATAATTTATAACACTATTGTGATACTTGTCTCTGAGATGAAGAAGAAAAGAAAGCCTATGCATAATACGCTATTCACAGACCAAAAAAAAGATCCAGGGCGAGTTCTTATTCCTTTACAGAAAGTGCTCTGGGAGCTTTACTGTCCAGGCAGGTCCAGGTTACTGCCACGTTAAGCCTCCAGAAAGTCATCAGACTGCATGATATACTCTCTGTGTCTAAATTCTCCTGCTGTACCATCTTGGTGTTATAGGAGCAAAAAGTAATGCTTTCAAAAGCATTTGATGAATGTACAAAAGTACTGGTGAATACTTTTCTGAAGAGATCTTTAAAACACTGAAAGGAAGTTTCCTATTAAACTCATTGGCAAGGGGGTGAAATATTCAAGTATATTGATAAGATATATCTGTTTGCACACTGAGTTTATATTTTTTAAATGTCTTTTTCCTTTTCACAAGTAATCTTTAATCTTACCTCATAAAAATTATGGTCTTTAATGGCTAAGGTAATTGAGGCAGGTTATGGGTTACAAAGAACCACTTAAGAAACCTTAACTGCTATAAAGGTATTTCAATCAAGTTCAGGATTTGTAAAGCAGCCTACAAAGTTAAATCTAAAATTGCCATAAACAATTTATGCTGATAACTCATGTACATTTCCTGTTAAAGCTTTCATTTAAATAGAGATTGAACTAAGAACTGAAGCACAGCATATTCATGCAGAAAAGCTGTATACTGAGTAGTTATGCAAAACAAATGAATACCAATTTCCTTTTTAATTTTTTGTTACCTGTAGCTATAGCCATCAAAGAAAGCCTGGTAAGCAATAAAGGACATAATATTACATAGCTGAATAGCATCATCAATCTTGAAGAACGCTGAAGAACTTCATTAACCATATATCTTTATATATGTCTTCAGCTCCAATATATAATAACACGCTGGCTGGAGGTTAGAAGCTGAGATGGCAGCAAGTACACAGTGTAACATTAGACTGACAACCATGAGCTTCTAGGTTTTTTTCCATAACAAAATCCTCAATATCAAAATTCTCTGAGGTCAAGTTTCTTTCCAAATACATTATACCCTTGTAAAGATTTTTTTTTTTAATTCTTCTTTGAGTCTAATGGGGGAGATAGGTTTCACTTGCTGCACAAATACCATGTTAAGTGGCTGACTCCACAAAAAAAAACCAGGAAAGAAAAAAGTCTTTGATATTAGGCCAGAAAGCATTTTACAGGCATTCCCTTACCTCAGTGGCCAGCGTACCCTGGAGTCACTAGTAGCCCTATAGGTGGGGTCACAGGATGAGTCTGAGTATTTGTCAGCTTATCCTTAGACCTGATTGTTCTTTTTATAGCCTTCATTTGGAAAAAGCTAAATTGTATGCCAGAGAGCAGAGCTTTCTTTGCTCTATTCCTCAAAAGCGTGCCTTCCTATATGGCTGAATTCAGATCACTCTGTCACCTCCAAAGGCAGTGGGGACCACCACAAAGCGGACAAGCTTTTGGGTACTAAACATCCTTATATCCTCAGCTGAAGCCAAAAACCAATCTGTGTTGATCCCAGAAAGAGAAGTTTAACAAACCTAGCACATCAGGCTAAAGAAGAGAGCCAAACTCATGTCACACCAATAATCCTTTTCAGGTGCTGCTGGTGAAACTGTCAGGCATACTAATTTTGCTGACATTTTCTCAGCATCTCAGCTAAGACTGCTTTTTTCATCCAACACCATTTATTACCCTGTTAAAACTTGAATGCTCTAATCAAGCAAAAGGAATCTCTCCTTTACAATCAGAGGTGAAGCTTGTTTCCTCATCATGTCATTAATTATCAGCACAGGTTTCACAGAGTATCTTGCAGGATAAGGGCCTTTATCATTAATTTCAAAGCCATGCATTAAAAAGTCAAGAATTTGAAGTCCTGTGTGGATGTTCGGAGTGTGTTTTCAGGAGCATGCTTAAGTTATCACAAAGGGCTAAAACTATTTTCCCAATCTAAAAGAACTTTTTCTTTCCCTAATTGTGCCAGGTTTAAATTCCCAGAGGTAAAGAAGTCCTCATGACAAAAGTAGCATGCTAACAGGCTTTTTCTTCTAGATACCGTGGCCAATAGCCTGTAGTATATTAATTAGTGTATAACTGCCATTTGGCAGAAAAGCTGCTGGAAGCTGTTGAAAAAGCAGGAGCAAGAAAAGGAGTGATAGCTTCTGGTCGGTAATTCCCCGTTAATGATCATCTTCTTTGTACTATCAGGGTAGGTGCAGCTGGCATCTCTTTGTATCTCTTCAGTTCCACGCTTTTAGAAAGTGAAGTGTAGATGTTAATTTAAAACTATCAGTGATGTATGATGGGTCATATGTACCAGACAGCATGTATGTATTGGTAATTCTGTCAGTGTTGTTTTTCTTACTTGCCAGCCAAAATGGCTGCTTGACACTGACTTGTATTAAAACATTGCCTAAAAATTTGAAGTATATTCCTTCACCTAGTCCTCCTGCACCAAGCACCTATTTTGTAAAGATGTATAGTTTTAATAGGGAAGCTTTTCAAGTGCAGTGTGGCCAGCTGTTAAAAATAAATAAAAAAAAATAATGGGAGCATAGGACACCTCTGTGAAGGTTCTGGCCCGGATCCCCCTGTTTTAAAAAAAAAATAAAAATTGTGACTTTATTTTCCAGCCAGCACAGGTCAAAGGCCATTGCTTTGTCTCTGCATTCACTGGTGTTTCCATCTTTTATCATTCCCATAGCCAAATACCTCCCTCCTATCCCATTACTCATCTCTTCTGTGATTAGTCAATGACATGCTGGGGAGCTACACCACAAGCAAAAGGAAAGATGTTAGTGGGATGGTCTCTCTCTTTCCCTTCCACTCACACATCTGCAAATATAGATGTGCTACTCATTGCCAAGGCATGCTTTGCTTAATTTTTATTTTTTAGATAATAAGATATTAACTTTTTCAGCTGTTGAGTGTAAGTCGACACTTTTATTCTATGACCCTGAATCTGCAAACATACCCATGTCTTATGCAACACAAACAAAAATGCAGTAGGAAAACACATACATGAAGTTTTTTTAGACCTAAATACCTGTTTTTCTAATAATAGTTTCTCCTGGCCCATTGGATCACTTCTCATTACTCTTGTGACAGTGTATCATTACAATTTGGTATGAGAAATGGAAGAGTTATGTGATTTCCGAATGTTTATACATTTGCATGTTTCTGCTATTTGTACACCAGAATACATTAATTCACTGGTGCTCGTAGTCAAAATTATCAGGAGACTCTTTTGAACCGTGAGATTCTCTCATAAAAATATTATAGTATTACCTTAAAGCGGATGTAAATTATGGCAAGACTATGGAGATTAGACGGTTAATGTAAGCTAACCCATTTCATATAAGAAGATTAACTAGCAGAGAAAGAAACCGAAAATACACGCAACATTGATATCAAAACATTAAAAGTATTAATATTCTAATTTCTCCTTTTAAACAATAGATTTTCTGATGCAATAACATGTAGAACCTTATTGTAATAACCTCAGACAGTGGTGACTAATGTTTATCAGCTGATGTGGCTCTCAAAAGAAAATTCAGTAGTAGACTTTTGTGTATATTTGTATGTGTGCGTGTATGCACAGATAATGCAGTGGAGGTCTAAGGGAATGATGTCTTACAAAACAAGACCAGTATAGTTTATTTATTAGTAAGGTAATATTAACAAGACAGAAAATTTAGTTCTGATATGCTGGAAAAGGGGGGGGGGGGGGCGGGGAGCGGGAAAAAAAAAGGTTGTTAAACTGTAAAGCACTTTGTAATTATATTTCCCAGTAAACTTCTTTTCATGCTTGGCCTGAGTTGCCACGTGCCAGTCTTTATGAGCTTGGGGAAGGTCAGTGAAATCCCCACAGAAGGTGCACAGCAACGTCTAATGACTGCAATGTTTTAGCTCTCGGGTGGACTGGGAGGAAGATGACTTGGTTGTTTTTTTCTGTAAGAAATTGTTAGGTGTTGCAATTCGTTACACACTGTATCAAATTTGTACAAAGTTTGTGGTGTTACTTCTGTTGTGTTACACCACCCGTGAAGGTCAGGACAGACAGACAGAGATTTTAGTGATGTTTGTAATGTCCCAGAGGGGATGGAGCTCACTGTTCCCAATATAAGAGCTGCCTCTGACTTCAGGGATCTACCTGTTCATTTCAACATAAATATATGTAAATCTGCTTTGAGAATTTCAAGGGCATCTTCCTGTTTCTCTGTTTTTTCCTACAATATAAGCAGCATTGATGTCAAAGGCTAGCCAAAGAAGAGAAGCACACACTTCCATGAGGTGTTTGCACTATCACTATGAGAAAAAAATAGCTATATAATGACAATTGAACACTTACCAGCTCCAGAACAACACGTCTGACCAAGCCTTTACAGCAAACGAGAGTGAACCCATTCTCATCAGTATTGAAACATACACTCTTTTTTTTTTTTTTTTTCCCCTCCTCACCTTCAGTAGTTATCCAGGATTTAAAAGGGTTAAAACCTAACAGTATTCCCTCCAGGCAACAGTGAAACCATTTAGCTAGGGAAAATTACAACTAATAATGCTTTCAGTTCTCTAAATTGCCTGCAAATGCATTTTGCTGTAGAGCCTGTCAGAATCTGAAGAATTTCAATATCCAAAGGCTAGGCAGGCAAGAGGAGGGTGGTCTGGTAGGAGGAGGCTCACCCGGGGAGCCCAGCAGAACATGAGGTATTATACCCTGCTCTGCTGATCCTATTCCTGGAAGAGGGTTAGGTATTACTCATTGTAGGTCTCAGACGAGTGGAAGCTATGTTTTTGAAAGGGCAGATTAATAATCAGAGGACTTTTTTTTTTTTTGGTCTGTCAGCTTGATGTGAGGTTTTTTTGATGTTTATCGTGTCTGTTTGAAGCTCTTCTGTCAGGCATTCTGAATGCTAAAATAAGCTGCGAGGAAGTGGACTAGTGAAAGAATAGTAAGGCAATGTGCATGAGAAAGGCAAATGGAGATCTCTGTCACTTATCACACAAAGCGCAAGAAAATAAGGTGCAAAAATGGTTTAGAAAAGTACAGCATTTTGAAATATTCTCCTACTTCTGGTAGATTTTTCCAACAGTAAGAATATTGTTTTAAAAATGAATTATCACAGAACTGTACATATTTTAAGTGGCTCCACTGTAAGTATATTTTTTTCAAGCTTTCCCTTAAACATGTTTATTCATATGTAATAAATATAAGAATGTCCTAGAAAGTGAATACAAATGATGAGAAATTTTTAACAATATTCTAGTGTTTTCCAGAAATTACAAGTATGGAATCAGAAGTCGAAAACCCTATGTTCTCTATAACCCCTTGACATGAAGTGGACCTTGGACAGCATTATTTATTGTCTCTGCCACAGTTTAGTCCCTCATAACATTAGAAAAAATTTAATTCATTACTGGCTCATTCAAGCTTTTAGGCTGTTCTTTTGAGTTCTTCAGAGAAAAGATGCTACCGAATACAAGTAAATTAAATAAACAGTGCATCCTTTTAAACACCTTTGCATTTTGTTAAACCCAGAACATAAATTACTAGAAATACTGTATGCTATTGCCTACCTATATGATACAACTGCATCACAGATCTAGTCTTTATTACTGGCATAAGCATTCAGTTCTTAGGCATTCAAACTTTAATGTCAAAAAAGCTTGCAAAAAATTACATTTACGTAGAAGGGTGAAGTGGCATGTTTTCTTTTGTCTGTTAGTACTGTGATGCTTGAGGTGAGTCGTTAGATTGCTACAGTTTATGCCTAACATATATTTAGCCTAATTAGCAAATGAGGTCAGAAATTAGATGGCTGAAGGGGATCAGTGCATGAGCCCAGCTATGCCATAAAGGTTATAAGGAAAAAAGCACAAGCTAAAATCTTTGCATAAGCCTTAAATCACAGTAATGCAATCCCAGCAAGAAAAGACTGCCACAAAACTTGCTCACAGAGGACAGAAAAGCCACCTGATCAATGGCTTTGATCATTGCAGTGGCTGGTCAGTAGGGTAATGATGTGGGAAATGACATATCCGTTGCACATACCCATGCATCATCAGCTAAACTGACATCCTCTCTGGCAGGTGAGTTTGGCAGGGAAATTGGGGTGGTCTGGGCTCTCTTGAAATTGAAGGAGTCCTCACAGGTTACCTCCTTGGTGGTTAGCAGAACCTGCACCAACAAATAGCACAGACTTGGTCACCACAACTGTTTGGGGTCTTTTAATCCTCATTTTGCATGACAGTGTATGACTTCTCTGGCTCCTCCATTGTCTGCAAGCTAAGCAGGATAGATGGCCTAAAACTCCTTGAACCACCACCCATGAGCTGTCATCTTCAAGCAGTCCTGGAACTACCTCACAGCGTTGTATAATTCAGTTCCTTGACAAGAATCACAAAGGGAGGAACACAATATAAAGGGATAAAAGAGAAGCTGTCTTTAATGAGCACACATGGCTCTCTGTCATAACAAATTACCCTGTGATGCTCATGATTAATTGTGCTGCCACTTGTTGTATGGCAGCACAGTAATGCAAGCCAAATAAGCACCATGCAAGACTGTCCGCAAAATTAGTAAGCTTTTTAAATTTATTATTTATCACTGTCTGCCAGCTGTGACAATCCTTTGACATATATGTGATCTTGCCTGTGGTGTCCTGAATTAAAATGGATCATATAGAGCCCTGGTTCAGTGCAGGGCCAATGAACCTATGCAAACTGATGAGCCAGAAGGTGCTACAAATTAAAATGAATTTGTGTCGATCTCTCTTGAGCTAGTTGTGATATTATTACGTTCCACTCTGCCTCTTTTTAAGAAACTCTCTCACCATGCTTTTCCAAGTATGCAGTTGTCTTTTATTCTTTGCATACATTTTCTCATAATTGAGATATTTTTTCTTTCTTGTACCTGGTACTTATATTATGCGCCTGTTTCCAGATTACTAATGTAGTGGTATTAAAACTGAGTTACAATAGCACCACAGAAATCCCAGTCCAAACAGGATACAAGTTTTTTGTTCAAGTCAAAATATCAGTTATGGATGAAGACTGCAGATTAGCCTCAGGTATTCCACTTCCTGGGCTTGCAGCATGATCGCTCTGTCTCTGATAATTGAGATGTATATTAAGAAGATCATATAATCTGAACAAAAAAGTTTCTAAAATACCACATCGTGACACTTATTAATAGTTCATCTTCTGGTGCTTTTGATTATGTTGCTTTTTATTATTTTTCAAGAGAAAGGGAAATTTCTCAACCTTTTCAGAGTTTGAAATGTGGAGGTAAATTTAAAAATTAACTCCATCATGGCAAATTATGTTTCTGGAATGTTATTAGGAATTCAGATAGCCTTTGAAGATTTGGACTTTGATATTTACTGAGCTTTGCTCTCCCTGGGGTCCTACCACAGGAAGGACAATTCAGCCAAACTGAGTGCTTTTGAGAAATCCTCTTTCTAACATTAAGGGAGGCTATAACCTCATGTTCTGGAGGAGACACAAGCATTTTTGATCTCCAGCCCCAGATTAAATGCACAACCAGTAGAAGTTAGCATCACTAAACATTTTTTCCACTCTCTGGAAGAGCAGGCCAGTAACAGGGTGATGTGGGTTTCTCTCAGCACTCTATTCACTGCACAGCTACACTGCAAGACACTCCATCTGCTTTTACATAACTGTGTACACAGACCTAGGAGGGTAAGGTTTTTAATTGTCTAGTCAGCAGAAGAATATGGTGTTTCCATTGAAACAATCACTCAGCAAACTGCAAACAATCAGGATAAAGTGGTTTGCAGAGTTATATAGTACAGATAGCTAGGAGTGTGTTACATGGACCTGAGTCTATCTAAAAGAGATTCAACTTGAAATTCTTCTGTCAGTAAAAATTATATAAAGAACTGTGGTTTTCTGCTCAAGTAAGTTATCAAAAAAAATATAAAGGTTTATAAAAATTATTATGGCTCAGAAGTTTCTCTGAGAAAGAAAGAGTTGGTTTTTCAGAAGAAACACTGAAGCTCTGCTTCTGGGAGGAAATGCATTATTTAGCTTATTAATGGGGGGCATAAAAGCACCATCTGAAACCAGAAAAGAGAAAATTCAGGATAAATAGCTGTAAAAATAGTGACTTCAGTCCTTTCCTTGATTTTTTTCAATTAACTAGAGGAACCACTAGTAAAGGTGCAGTAGGAAAATGTTCAGCACTGACAAATGGACACATGAAAGGATTCATCAGAGTTATCTGAGACATCACTTATCTTCTTTAATACCTGAAAAATATTTGGTGAGTAGATGTCTAGTTCACATATGGATCATGATATTTATAAGCTGTGGAAACACACTAGGGTTGACTCCAGTCCATATTGTTTTTTCTGCAGCTCTGAGCTGTCAGAGAAAAATTATGAACTCTGGATACATGATAAATTGGGTGAGTTAGAAAAGAATCCACTGATGCCAGTGCTCCACTAACAAGAAAAACAATGAAATGTGTGTTTAATAAATCCAAGCCCATTTTGGGGCTTAAGCACTTTGCTGAGCGTAACCCCCTCCATGTTACTCCCAAGACAAGAAAGTCAAAGCTCAATGATATGAATATAGCAGCCCACTTTTTATTTAAGGAAAATGAAGGAGCAAGAAGTAATTCTGTCCTTCTAATGCACAATGGAGAAGCAAACAACATTTTTATAAAATAATGCAGTAGCTAGGGCAGAGCTCTAACTCCAGAACCAGGACATCCAGATTCAGTTGCCTATAGAGGGTTTAAATGCAGCTCTGCTTTCTTGGACAGTAGTCTTGCTCCTTGATGAAAGGTTGCTCTGAGGCTTGAGGGATACTGCTTTCCTCACCTGTTGAAACCCTAACACTGCAAAAAATTCAGGTTGCTTTGGACAGGAAAAACGCATCAGGCTGTTGCTGGCTATTCTTTTGAAAGAAGAGGAGAGATGGGCTCCAGTAGCTAGGCTTGATCAGTCATTTCACCCAGTTGCTCTTCATTCTTAAATACTAAAACAATGTTTCAGAGCAAAGTCTGTAAGCAGGACCCGGAAGAAACCTACTGGTTGTCTCTTGCCCCATGAACCCTGGCTTCTTCCCTGCACTGTGGGGAGGGTGAGGGAAAGATTTGCAACCACATCAAAACTGAAATGCCTTTGGGTGTCCAGGGAAGGAGGCTTCAAGAGCACATCAAGAACAGAGGTATCTATGGAGCCTGCATGTTGCAGGGGTCGTTGACTGGGCAGATTTTGAATGTATCACCAAATCTTGTATAAGGTTTGTAAGCCCTGTCTTGGATCTGTATGAGTTTCCTATGACTTAATTGTAACCTAGTTGTGCTTTTAAAATGCCTTTTAGAGAAGGTAAGAGACCTTGCAAATAGACATGACATAATTTAGAGGGCATTTTTTAATCAAATCAAATTATTTTAAAAATAATCTATTGAGTAATATCTTACCTGGAGCTCAGTAGAACAGTATTGAAGTACTTGCCCCAAAATATTAACGTTCATTTACCCTTAAACATCCTTATTCCAAGATGGGCTAGATCCCAAGCTACAAATGACCACACTTCACTGAAATATTTTATATTCTCCCACACAACTCCTACACACATTTTCATAAAATTGGTTTGCGTTACTCTTGGGTCATCTTCAAGGATCAAATCCTGTCACTCTTGCTCAGGTTAGTGATGCCTCACTCTGCAAAAAGATGCATTAATTTTCTCAGACCTCTCCTGAGCTACAAAATCAGTGTCTTTCAGCAGCATACTTGATGCCGACAGCAATTAAATCTGAGAAGTTCTGCCAATAATCCTTCACTCCACAAAGTGCACTGATTTTGCTGCAAGGCAGGATGTACTATCAGGCTGTGTACAGCCCAGAGCAGGAGACAGCCCTTCTGGCAGTTCTCCAGTGCCTTGCTTTCCCAGGTTGAGTTACTATTATCTTACCTTGCATGTGAAAACTACTTTCTTCATGTGACATACTATGTTCAGACACTTCAGCGATCAACACCAAGAAAACCCGTTATAGAAAAAAAATGTGCACGTGAGTGGTACAGCAGCTATTGCCAGGCCTTCTATCTATGTCCAGGTTTTGCTGCTACTTCAGGGAAGCAATGCAGAAGGTCCCGTTACGCAATGCAGAGCTGTAGGTTATGTAAAGCAGATGCTGACACCAAGCAAAGCATAATTTTGACCCTGTCCCAAATTGATTATTAAACACTACAGTAATTTTCCCTATAGCACTGAAGTCTGAATCAATCCTAATACTGACATCACTTACCCTAGTGTGACTTTATTGATTTAACACAATTTTACATCAGTGAGGGCACAAAAGGGTCATGAAATTAGCTGTAGGTGACTTGGTACAGTATAATCCATGCTTAAACACTAAATATAAATGGCTAATTTCATATTTGTTAAGCAACCTTCACTCCTTTTTAAAATAAAAGGAATTTTGGTGGTATTTAATACATCTCGAAAGTAGGTTATTCTTTACTCAGATGCCCAGCTATGGCTTTAGTTTGCAGTAATTATGGGTAATATATCTAATTCTTGTTAGAGAAATAGGGAGTTCTTTGGAGTTGTAAGCATGAGAAATTAAATTCTATCTAATGCTACAATATAAATATACTGTATTTGGAACAGCCACTAAGATACTCTTTTACTTTATTGTGCATCCTTCTGCTTCATACCTAATCTGAAGCAACAAAAACATAAGGATGAGCCCTGACATCTTTCTGCTACTTTATAATTATCATCTGTCAAATTCCTTGTGATTATATTGATTAAAGTTTTCTTTCGGTTTTGCCTGTAGCTGAAACACATTTCTCACTTATAGAGGTTGTCTTTATTCTGTCATTTCATTATGTCATAAGCATATATTAAATGTTTGTTTATAAGGATGAAAGTGAATTCTATTACAATGCAATCATTGACAGAGCTATTAAAAACTGCATTTTCTCTCAGCATTTTCCTGCCATTGCTGAATTCTGGTTCTCTGAATGCAAGAGAGTGAGCTTTATTTGTGAATTAATTTTTCACACTTTTTTCAATGAAGAAGAGTGCACAGGCACACATATATACAATGCATATGATTTTAAAAAGTCATGTCTCGAAACTTAAAATAATTTTTGATGGGCAACAGACAGAAGCTATAGGCAGTCATGAGCTACCTTCTGATAAGAATTCGGTTAAAAATCAAACCCTTATTTAGTGAGATGTTAAAGTACAGGCAGAGAAGGCAGAGGAAAAATAGCAAGGTCCTTCCTCATGTGAAAAGCAGCAATACCTTGACAACCTTCACCATGGAAGCACAACCTTCACCACAGGAACCACACAGGTGGTTCCTGACCCACCTACTCCAGAGATCTTGAGAGTGTGTTTCCAGCTACGGCTGTAACATTACTAAATCCTCAGTAAGTACGGACTGAGGGGATGACAGCAAACCAAGGGCAAAAACCGGGGAGAAAACACTGCTTCCCCCCCACAAAGCCCACCTTCTATCCTTCACTGAACATTTGAGCATGCTCTTTCTGTTTCAGGCTGACAGACTCCGATACCCAACTAAATACAAAGTCCAGCTACGCTGCAGAGAGCATACGTGTCTCAGCGGTGGCAGGGTTTTCTAGTGCAGTTGTACCCGGCAGAGCGGCCACAGCCCCTCCGCCTGCTCCCGGCATCTGCAGAAGCCATCCTTTCCAGGCACGGCTAAGCCCGATGGCAAACCCTCTCTTTTGCTGAGTTGTCTTGAGTCTCTGTGCTTTACCGTTCATAATTTTCGGCTTAAAATATTAAATAAGAAGCACATTAATAAACATTGGGGAAATAGGCAATTCTGTGAAATCAGAGGGTTGTTATTTCCGTCTGACTGAGGAATACGCTGCACTCTGGCCCTTCTGGCTGCCAATCAAGACTCTGTAGTTCACAGTTTGTCATTTCCAAGATGTATTGCTGCAGACACCCCCTTCCCACCAGCGAGAGGAACAGAAGGGATCCCATCAATCCTGCATGCACACCCTGATGACCCATTAACTGCCAAATCCCTTTTAAGGCCTCCTTACTCAATCTGTGGATTCTTCAACAGGCGATGCCTAAAATCCCTCCACCTGCTTTTCCAGCAGTTTTCGGCTGTCAGCCAATATGACCATTAAGAAAGGTGAAAATTTATTCTTTTAAACAATTTCTCCTTTAATTCATAAGTATTTTTCAAAATGAAAAAGAATAGATTATATTAATAATAGCATTATAAGTGCTGCTGCTCAGTCCTTCAACATCTTCTCTGTAAATAATGAGGACAGGAAATAAAGTTGCTTCATTTCATAAACTTGCACTTGCAGGAGGTTACAGTCCCTGTGTTCATTTCACTAAATTAAAGTTCAGTTCTTAAATTCACTATGCCAACACATAACTTGTTCATTCTCCAACTTTCTAACATTTTAAATTCCAAAGCTGCATTGTTAGGTGTCTACTTACGTTTTAACTGAGACCTACAAAAAAAAAAGTCTTTTTGCTTACAAGTCAACAATTATATTACATTTCCAGCCATTGTATTTTCTCTTAAAACTAGAGAAATGCCATTGGTTAACCAATATACATAAATATTTCATATGCAGAATATCTCAATCTCTAATATAATCTATATTTTTCATTACTAAAAAGCAAAGGAGCTATATTTATGTCATAAATATAAGTAAGCCTTTCTGTGTTTTACCTGACATTGTCTAATTATACATAATGAAGAACTGCATACACCTTAAACATTTTTCTAACTCATGATGTAATTGAGTTTACTTTTAATAAATAAATCCCAAAGCTATTGGCTATTTTAGTTTAACATCAGATTTCTGTTTCTCCTAGGAAAGAAGGCGGGGGCCAGGGAATGTTTTTCCCTTACTTCATAATTTCTATGTATTTTGACTCTGAAAAAAAACTTTCATGAAGCAGTTACAAGGAAAGGAAAGCTTTGAAACTCTGAGGCACAGAGCAAAGGGAAGAAAGGTCTAGGGCCTTTCTGCAAATGCCTGAGCTCTCCTCCTGAGAAGTCAGGGCTTAAGGGTTTCTGGAAGAATGCCAGTGTCCCCACCCCAAGGATGTTGCTGTTGTCAGTAGTAAGTGATCAGGAAACGATCTAGTATAAGGACCTTTACTTTCTCCTGACAGTCCTTTCATGTGAATTTCCTCAAAAAAGACCACATAATTCCCTGAATACCAAATTCAGAGCTGAAGTCTTCTATTATTCAGCACCGTGCTTCCTTCCTCATTCTCTGTGGCAGAAAAGAAATGAAAGCAAGAAAGGGCACGGGCTGAAATAATCAAGTGAAAAGGCCGTAGGTAGGTTTTAGACTGAAAAAAAACCCCAAACACTGAACACTGACAATCCTTAACAATGCATCAAGCAATTTGATCATGAACTTAGCTGCCAAATTGTCATCGCCACTTAATACCTTAGCTACTTCATCATACTTTGCCATTTGAATTACTATTCTTGCCTTCCCAGTCCTTCACTTGCCCAGACCTCTGATGCATATTGCACTACATATTTTAACTTCCCTAATCAAAATAACTTAGCAACTCTCCAAATCCTCCTACGCTACTGAGCCAATTTCCATCCCCTGATCTTTTTCTGTCTCACTTTCCTGATGCAAGTCATATAAATCAGTTATTAAACTTTGAAGATACAGGTCTGATGGGTGGATTTTTAGAGCTTCTAACTATTCCTTTTATTTTCCAAGATTCCCTTCTCTGGTCTTCTTACGGGGTACTACCTTGGCAGTGGGAATGCTGTATGTAACTGTGCTTTTTATGCACTTTTCAATATACATTTAGGGCTTAAAGAATGGTTAAAAAAAGTAAAATAATGAACTCACCGACTCCAGTCATCACAGACACTTACGCCTCCAGTCAAAGGAAGATCTTCATACACAAAGGCAAAATGCTGGATTACCAAGCTCAGGGAGAAATTCATTGTCTTAAATATTGCTTGGTAAAGAAAGAAAGAAGAATGTTCAGGTGTGCTGCTACACTTGGGTTGAACAATGTATACAAACATGCATATTCCAACAGTCCTCCATAATACTGAAACCAGTACTTATACCTATAGTTAATGCAAGGGGAATAAGTCACATTAGCACCTAATTCTGTTTCTAGAAGGAATTAGCAGCTGTTCATAGTTATTGTCAAATGATATCAGTAAAAATCACATTCTTGACTGAAGTAATTATATCAGTATGTAAATCAGCCTCTAAAATTTGTACAGATAAGTACTAATACCAATGGGAAAAAGTAAAAATACCTTAAAATCCTATGATTTTTCTTTTTTTAAATCAAGCAGTCATGCCATATGGACAAGCAAAATTGCATCTATGCAGTCTGAACATTGGTTTGGCTTCACAAACCAGCTTGAACTTTTTAAGAGATGAAAGGTAACTCCTTGCCACCTTCACTGTAGAGGCATTGTTAGTTGTATCACTACAGATGGCAAAAGGAAATGTCTCTCATTGAATCCATTCTCTCTCCTTTGAGATTTACATGGGGCAACTTTACAGTATAACAGATTAAGCTGTGAAATTACAGAACTGGAACAATGCTTGGAAACGTAACCTCCATGTTTTGTCCAGTTAGGGGTTGTTCTTTGTTTTTTTTAAGTTTACCTTAACTTCACTGGTGCTTAGTGTAAAAAGATGTAAGACACATGATTCTGTTTTGGTTTAATGTATTATCTTGCCTTTAAGAGAGTAACTGAAACTCTGTTCCTCAGCTATTATTTTAGATAGATATTATACAGGCTTTTTTTCCTAAGCTATTAGTGCTCTGCAGAAGTTCATGCCCAAAGGGTGTTCTCTGTTTTAATATCGTTAAATTACATTTAGAAGATAACGCAAGTATCGATCTTAATAAGAAGGCAACATTCTGCATTGGTCAGGTCAGCTGCAATAGATATTACATTTTTGGCAAGACTTCGTAATTTTTATGTTTTTTATTGATCTCCCTTCCGGTCTAAGTTGCTGTTCAATAGCTGAATTACTAACCTAGTTATTTCATTATAACAACTGAAAAATAATACCACTTTTAGACATACAGTGCCCTATTTCAGATTCTCGGATCCTGACACAGATTCAGTCAGTACTGGTTCAAGCTAAAGGCTATTCCTTCTTCATGAGGAACATATCACTCTCTTCAGATGTAGTCACAGGATGGACATATCCACTGCTCAAGTTTCACAACAAAGGTCAAAATGCAAGTATTAGAATTTAAGAACATTACAGTAGTTTGGAAGCTGCCTGGGGGATATGTCTAGCAACTTGAGTTTGAAAATCCTTCTTCCATCTGTCTCCTGCCAAAGAACAGTAAAATATGCCTATGCTTCTTATGCTATCACTCAGAAATGTCAAGATAGTAACCTTTCAGCATGATTCAGGAAGAATCACTGCTGAAAACAAGCAAAGTGCTCTGGTTTTCTCCTGTAAACAAAGGTCTGTATCATTAAGAATAATATACATATTTCATAAATCTAGTCACCTAACAGAATAGCTAGAAATTGCTTAAATGTCAGGTGGAGATGTCCTATTGACAATGTCCTTCTCAGTCAAGATCCAGCTATGCCATTGTTTCAAAGTAGACCTTAGAGCGTTAGTAAGTCTTAGAGCTGAAAACATTCTCAGTGTACCTAATTCTTCTGATGCAGTGCTGTTTTCTCAGCCAACACATACAGGACTAGATGTGGTTTTGTACGCTGAAAAGATCTAGATTCCCTTAAGCATTGCAACGATTTGTGTCATCTTCCTTACCTCTTCCTGGCTAAGTAACATCAGGAGAGGAAAGTAAGGAACAGAATGGATGAAGGCACTTCTAAAGCAATAAAAGTGAGTCCAACAGTAATGAAAGGGCACTTGGGCACATCCACTCATTTTTAACATTATGGCAGTGACACTACACTGCATTGACCAGCAGTGACCTCTCTGCTGCCTCTATTGATGATCTAATGTCACCAGCTTGTAATTACATGCACTGAAGACAACATCCTGCCATCCAGTCTTCTCAACTCTGTCAGATAAGTGAGAAAAAACACTAATAAATCAGCCCTTTATCAGAGTTTTATGCAGTCATAAAAACCTACTAGGACACAGATACTTGCAGACAAAACTACTCATTTTTTCCTTTCAAATGCTGAAAAACTTAGCAACACTGGCTAGCTCTCCTCTAATTTCTGTGCTCAGCAAAATGATTTCTTAAGCAGTCAAGTAGACCTACAGCTGAAAAATATCCCATTTTTCTGACCAAGTCAACAGTGACAGAAATGTACTTTTAATTCTATTCTCCAGCTCTTATCTCTCTGCCACCTCTAGTGCCCTAAACCATGCACTGTTTTACTTATTTTTTAACAATTACCTCCAGTATATCTATTTTTCAAACAGAGATAGGTTCAGAATGATTTTTTCTGACCTACAAAGATCACAGGAGACAATAAACATTCTGTCCATGAATGTGATCTTTTCAACAGCATGATATATCATTTGCATCACTTAAAAAGTAAATATAGTTGCCACATACCCACATATGAAAATCTGAGTGAAATACCCAGATGGAACGACATATGCTGACATTCTCCTGCGTCATCATCAAATCAATCTTAGTGAAGCACGCAAAATGAAGATTCTCATTCTCAACAAGGATTATGCTGTATTTATTAGCTACAAACATGAAACAAACAATCGATTACCCGTCAAGAACTTGATCTCCTTCAATCCCTTTTTTAAACTAAAATCAGCGCAAATGAGACTAAACACCTTGGTCAGAATATGTGGCTATTATTCTGCACTGTTTTGTTTGACTGCCTACCCCTTCATGAGACCTTCCATTAATCTGCTGTAGGTCCCATCTCCTCAATATACGTGCAAGAGAATTATTCAACCCTTTTGACACCCTAATGGTCTAAAGCTCATTTTGTGGAATAGAAATTTTCTCTCCGCTGCAGACCATACACAAAGAATACTTTTTCTTAGCCTTCTTTTAGGGTAGGTCCACCCTAGCATAGCTCCCAATGTAGTACAGAGGTACCCAGGTAAATGTTAAACTTCCAAGAATCAGGCAAAGTGACCTTGAGCTGCATTTTGCTTGTCTGTGTTTTGCCTGCTGCCTAGACTAAAGCTAGCAAGAACCTATCATCAGCTCCACATTGTAGTCTGCCATATGGAGATACTGTAAGATGGGAGAGCCAATACAATGAGCAAACTGAATTACTTTAGAATTTGACAAAGCGGTTAGACTACAGCTGCTATTATTCCTACCTATACTGTAATGGAACAGCAATCTTATAATTGACCAACCCATCATCATCCATCCTTTCTGCAGTCACCAAAATCTGTGTATGGATAAGAGTCTCAGCACATCCCACATGTCAGACAGCTGAGGAAAGCAAAAGGGAAAGGTCCTGATGGGCTTGAACTGGAAGGACCTGCCCAGTTTGGAATATAGCGTTTGTCCCAGTGTCCCCTGCTGCCTCATCTCATTCCACAGCTACAGGTCTGTGCAGTCCTTCATGTGGCCATGCATGGACCTTGCGGCAAGACAATGCTGTGTAATACTGTCTTGTCAAAACTTGAGCTGTTTAAGTGCCTTAAGGTTGGTTACCGTTTCAGACAGCCATTCTGGACCCATGCGTGGCCTAAGGTGATATTTACCTAGATGAAATATCTATTTTAAAACCAAAATTAGTCTACACCAAAGGAGTTTAGAGAGGAAGTAGACTACTTCTTTTGCCACAGGAATGCTCAGATTTTCTTCTGCAAGGCCATTTGCTGATTAGATTGGCATGACAGTGAAGAACAGTCAAGAAGTAGGGAGCATCTCATTGACGTGACTCTGTGTGCCACCTACACATCCATGAAACTATCAGATAATGCTATACATAACAGTCAACATATAAAGTGAAACAGTTTAGGCTGAAATACTTTTTTTCCCCTATTTCCACATAAGTAATTTACCTGGATGTTACCAAGTAATCACTTTGAAAGCTGGTACAGCTAAAGCTTGATGAATAGCTGGGAATTGAAATGGTGTGTTTTTCTGATGCTATTCTTTCTTTAACAAGCACATTCCTCAGATTGTTCCAAACATGTGCATTTAAAGTATGTATTTCACTGCCACAGTAATCATTGGACTTTTAAGCCTTGATCAGCGTAAGAAATTAGGCATGTAGCAGAGGAGTTAGGTGGAATTTAAGAAGAAATGCTGTATTTCCATCAGACAATTTCCCCTGGTGCACAGGTATTTGCTTCTGTGCATTCCCCAAGCTGATTCTATCTTTTCAGGAAGGAACATTTCAATGCTTAATTAACATTTAGGATTAATATTAAGGACTGCAACTGAGTACTGTATTTCTGAAGTCTTTGGAGGCCCACCGGTTCACTTTTAATAAATGCCACCAAGAAACATGGTAATATATGGTTGCTTTTACATCAACCCCTCCTGGTATCAGCACCCCCTTGTCCATAGGAGTTGCTGGTTAGAAAACCTTTCTCAGCATATGGTTGAGCCAGGTTCTTTAACCGAATGGGTTCAGATCCATATAATCTGTGAATTGTAAGGTCCTAAACCCCCAGCTAGCTATAAATGAGGATTATTTACCACTTCTTCATAGACAGGGATAGCACTATCTAAATAAAATAAAATCAGTCATGATCTTCTTTGTCTGGAACAAAAGAAGGAAGAAAGAGGGATCATGATTCCGTAGTTCAACACTGAGGGCACTAACCTGACGCAGGGAGATGCAACTTTATTCTCTGTTCCAAGAACTACTTATAGGCCATTTTTCCAAGTGTTACATAAAGGAAGTAGAATTGAATTTGCACATCAGTACAGCCTGGAAAAGAAAGTTACATATCTGTGAAGAAATGCTGTCATTTCATATCATTTCTGATATGATCATTCACCAAATTTATATCTGCAGTTGACAGCGTTTTCTTCTTCCCTGTTCAGTATGTAATGTCTGTTCTTCATATTGTGAGGCTGTTCTCCAGAGCGTGATCTAAAGTAATCCAGAGAAAAGGAGGAAAAAAATCCAGAGACTTACTGACCAAAAGCTGAATGTGAACCTTCTTATGACCCACAGCTTTTGGCAATATACACCTGTTTGCCAGTTCTCCCATGCCTGCCCTTCTTTGAGATCCTGTATTTCTAAACATTAAAGAGACCCTTGACTGAGAAGAGTATTTAGAGTCAGCATTCTACAGTGACACAGATGGTCACTGTATTTTAACAAGAAAAGAATTGCATTTTGAAATCTATGCGAAGACAGAAGAAAACAACAAATTCATTAAAGGAATAATGTATCTGGTGACAAAGTTAAAAGTCTGAAAAGCATGACTTGTTTCCATCTCCTTCAAGGAAAACAAGGCTGCCACCTGAATTGATATCAAAACTCAGATGAATTAGCCACTCAAAAACATATCCAAATTAATATAAATCAAATGATTTTATGGCCGTGACTTATTTCTTTCTCTAGAAAAACCTGCGAAAGTGAATAAAAGAGTTGATTATAAGGCTGCAGACACATAATCAGAAAACCTGCTTTGCAATCTATTTGCGAAGTTCAGAATCAATTACAGTAACAGAATGGAAAGTCTATGTGCTGATAATACTAAATTGAATTAATTAAAGGCACAGCTACCTGAACCTATGAGAGATAACACAAAATAAGGGTAAGACTTGGTAGTAGAAAAATACCGTCTTACTATGGAACATGGGAAACAATTTGGCTCCAGGGAGCTTTTGCCTTTATTCTTACTGTGACAGAATTTATGGGCAATTGCACAATTCCAAAGAAAGAAAATTATCATTGCAGAATTTAGAGGCAAGGGAAGGAGTTATTCTTTCAGTTCTAACGCATACGGAACCGAAGATCAGTTGAATGTATTGGTCAATTCTGAATTTCCAGCAAATCTAATTTCTTGGTTCTCCCATATATGTTGGCTATTAACCACATAGAGAAGCAAAAACCATCAATAGGGATCACTGTAGCTTCACAATAATTTTTTATTTTTGGTCATATTTTTCAGTGGTAGCAGGATGAGGGCAATAGTAAAGAGGTGTATGGTACAGGAGATTGCTTGTTAGCTTCCTGCCACCAAAATCATTCCCCTTGCATTAATACAGCTCCGGTTGATGTTCAGAGATCAATGTTTAATTTAGAATAAGAAAGTTCACAGGATAGTAATTCCTCTCCATTTGCATTTTGTCTTTCACTGTTAAACTAAAATAAAAATTACAATGCTCCAGTGATTCTCTTTTTTACCATGTAACCAGGACATCATTACCCAACTGATTGAGTTACCCAGTGACCTCTGAGCATATTGCTAACACTTGTAGCTGTTCATGATGGCAAAGTATTTCATCTATTTACCCATCACTAGTTATTATTTAATGGTAAATGTATATCAACAGAAACTCTTGTACCTGTGCTCTTTCCAACTGTATCATTAGCAGCCTAATTACTACTTAGTTACATTTTAGGATTTTATTCCCTGAAATCTATTCACTCTTCTATTTTCCTATAATTTTAAAATTCTTTATTTAAAGAGATCAAGGGGAGAAAATCACCCTATAATTCCCTAAGAAAAAGAATTGCGTATGGCTGTTCCAAATGCATATTATTTTAAAATAAAACCAGTGTAGTAAAACTGAATTAGGAAGTATCTCTACTTGACAGAGAGTTAAATATACCTAAAATTGTTCAGGATCTGTGGGTCTCTGAAAGGGCTACTTTCTCAGGTTCATACCAGGCTGATGTAGTGATTGTGAATTGTTACCTTCCTTACTCTACTACTGTACTCAATGGAATGAGAGGTCAGAACACTGTGTTTTATGAATTGCTTATCAATATAATGTGATGTGATGGGAGGTGTTTTAATGGAATAAATACAGCTCTATAGTGGGGGTTTGTTCTCCGACTAATTAGCCTGCTCTATATGCAGTTTTGGTCATTCATTAAATGTGTTAAAATCATGGTCAAAATAATGGTAGAAATGTACTCTTAAAATATATATATATATGGCAACATCTTAATTTTAATTGTTTGCTAATTTTATAACTAGAGAGTTAATAAGAGCTCAGTAGTAGATACTTTTGTAGTGCTGAATAAAAAATGGTAGCCTAGATAACTGTTCATAGAAATTAACAGGAGAAAATGGTGTATCTTTAACAGGGCAGTTGAAATTAAAGGTGTTTGAAAAAGATGTGACTATGACACCAAAAACCCACACTGCTGGATTCCTGGCTGACTGAAGTAATTTTGGGAAGTTTTGCCCAGTTCAGTATGTTTCTGCTACTCTTGCTGTATGACAATGTGACTGAAATCCCAGGGCAAACATCCTAATCTTTCAAATGGGAACAGTATCCGATTCTTTGGAATGTATCAAATGCTACTGCTTATTTATTCTAATGTGCATATGTTAGGTTTGTGATCATCCACTGACTGAGTACAAAATAAGCATGACATTGCAATTAAGAATTTAACCACCTACTTCATTCACAGATGCTGAAAAGCAGGCATCTTATTCTCAAACTGAATCTCACTTGAAAAGAAGGAATGGAAGAATATCCAGGCTCAGTGATAAATGCCAGTTGCATTCTTTCAGAGTAGCAGGTTTTTAGGGGAAATGAACTAAAAAGAAGGAAAGGAAGAAAGTGGAATAAAGCCAGAACAGGAGCAAAGTTTAAAAGGACAGGAGTGAAACAAAGTTGAAGTTGACAGAAACTACAGTGGAGAATTAAGTTGGTACAAAAAGCACACCACCACAGGGAAGAGCAATACATTCAAGGGTAAATTTTCCATGTGAAAATCTAGATGAGTAATTTACCTGTTTCATTCTGACTGGGTCCACAGTGCAGTCTTCCAGTGAGACTACAGGAGAGATGGATGGATATACTAACTGGATGTCATAGTTAAACCCCAGCCAACAACTAAGCACCACGCAGCCACTCGCTCACTCTTCCTCCCCACAGTGGGATCAGGAGAATTGGAAAAAAAGTAAAACTCATGGGTTGTGATAAGAACAGCTTAATAATTAAGATAAAATATAATATTAATAACAATAATAATAATTGTAACAAAAAGGGAGATAACAAAAGAGACAGAAATAAAACCCAAGGAAAAAAAAGTGACGCACAATGCAATGGCTCATCACCCGCTGACTGATGCCCGGCCAGTCCCTTGGGCAGTGACCTGCCCCACCCATCCAACTCCCCCCGGTTTATATACTGAGCGTGACGTTCTATGGTATGGAATATCCCTTTGGCTAGTTCAGGTCAGCTGTCCTGGCCATGCTCCCTCCCCGCTTCTTGTGCACCTGCTCACTGGCAGAGCATGGGAAACTGAAAAGTCCTTGACTTAGGGTAAGCACTACCTAGCAACAACTAAAACATCAGTGCGCTATCAACATAGGTCTCAAACTAAATCCAAAACACAACACTATATGAGCTACTAGGAAGAAAATTAACTCTATCCTAACTGAAACCAGGACACTGGATCCCATTGTTTTCCCATTAGAGGGTCTCAATCTGATTTTTAAATTCACACATCAAATTGCCAATTTATGAGGAAATGAAAGTGTCTGCTCTCAGTTGTTTGTTCATTCACGGTCAGTTGTGAGGCACAAACATCTGATTGAAGTGCACCCCTAAGTATTTGTGCATTTTGCAGGACTCCACGCTTGAGTGCTTATTTTTACTTCACTTGAAAATGAAAGTACTGTATTAAAGAGAAGCAAATACCTCCTCACTATACAGAATGTGAGGAAAGAGTATATTAAATGAAACAAAAATACCATACGATAACATAAGCCTACCTGAGGAACCATTTGAAAATGGAGAAAGAGAGACTGAAAGCTCTACCCTCAGGTCAGAATTCTTGGTAATGCAGACAATATCATAGTGCCTCCTGGACATATTGCTGCAAAGTAGCTACCAAGGCATAATAAGACCGAAGCTGCACAACAAAAAAGCATCAACAAGAAGATCAAAATCCAGTTTTCTAGAAGTCTGGATTTCTGGGCCATCCATCAGACTGCAGAGCTTCTCAGAATGAGTTACACTGTGCTCCTTCTTCCCTCAAAAACAGTTACTTAAAAATTTGGCAAATAAATTCATATCAGGGGAAATACATTAAGGGGAAGTAGCCTAGGATTTAGAGGTGCCAGTGGATTTTTCTTCCACCTTTGGCTAAAAATTTCCTGTATAAATCACATCACCTGTCTATGAATCTGATACCTTAATTGATAAGATGATTCATCCTATTTCCCAGTCAACATCTGAGGCCTCCTAAGTAATCTGGTACTGCTATAGTCACCACCTTGGGTAATTAATAATTATCAGTGCCAGTCAGAGTAGATCTCAGGATCTCTTATTTCTCAGCCTCTGCCGCATTCTTGAGCCAAAAAACATGTTGGTAGACACCCAGAAGAGCAGGATGATCTTTTTATAGCTCTCTTCTAATGATGACCTTTTAAACAAGACTGCTTTCTTAAATCAACCATAAAGCCATTGTGCCTGACTGGAAGATAATCTGAGTGCTTGATGGTTCTACGTGAAGTAGAGTAGACAACCAGCACATGCACAGAGTGCACAGTTCATAAGCAAAACACTTAATAAACTCAGGAGAAATTTGCTGTGCATGCAGGTACTCCAAGGCCCATTGGCAGCAGGAGGAATTCAAGCTCTTAGGCAAATCATAAGTCATTTGTATCAGAATACACTTCGCATTATTCCTTCAGCAAAGATTTTACTCATGCAAAAAATGGGCATTCCTTAATGAGCTTGAACCTAACCTGTTAGAAATGTTTTCCCTTCCTTTTCAGCAAAAGGGAGGGGAAGGGATGTAGACAGTATTTTGTGTTATACTGCCCCGGGCAGGACTGTTACTGTATCAATGTGCCAGACAGGACGTGGAGTCTCATCTACATAACTGAAAGAGACAGTCAATATATATTTACATTTATGCTTTAAAAGGAAACATCTTTAAATACACACTTTATTTCTCTGCAACGAATGTGAATGGGGAACTTGTGAATGTTACAAAACAAGTATAAACAGTCACATAAACTGAAAAATTTCAGACTATACTAAAAATGACTAGGTACAACAGAATTATTTAGCAGTGTTTTCCAGTGATCCAAATAACAAACAGGGACAGTGAACACCTCTGTTGCTGCCTTGTTGAAAAGATGCTGTTTCATGTCAGTCTTGTTACTAACCTCCATGAATTTCCCTGGGACTAAATCCAAAATTTCATCTCAAAGAATCCCATACAAAGTTATAAATGTTTGAAAACAGGAGTGTATCATGGAAATTCCTTTTCAGCCTCACAGAATTTCCCACTAGAGGCTTACCATTCCAATCATATGGAAATTAAGGGTGAACACAACCAGCAACTTATGCTATTACAAAATATGGCATAAGGCATACTTTTATTCTTAAAAGTAGTATTGATTTCAGAGTAACATACACCCATAAAGTGAACCTGACCCTCTTCATTTTGCTCTACTTTTCCACTGTAAAAAATCTCCTTCAGGAATCAACTTAGAATAAGAAAAAAAAAATAATGGCCCCACCCTGTTCAGATATTTTTTGAAAGCACATATTATACTATTGATTTTAAAGCTACCAACTATAGAGAATGCACTTCAGTGCTTACTAGGAGTTAATCATGCTTACTGCTAAAACCAGCTAGTAAACAATCTCATAACACATTGGTTATATATTTTTAATTTCAAGTCTGAAATCACCATGTTTCAGAATTTACATCAACCTCTTTCCTTGATTTGTGGGGAAGCTCTGATTACTGGATACCTTGCTGTCATTCCTCAGAAAACACTCCAGGAAGGATACACCACAGCTTCAGGAATAACATCAAATTATCAGGTACCAGTAGTAAAATACCTTTGATCTCTAATTTATTTTGTCTCTTTTATTTCCCAGCGTAAGATTGATGATCCAGGGCAGGTGTGCTGCAACATGGATCTGCAAAGAGTGGTCTGCCTGTGTAGTTGGTAAGAATACTTTACTTTCAGAAGTTGTTACTGTAGGACAGAGAAAATAGCTATCCAGCAATTATGCATCAAAAGTGCCTGTCATACATCCTTGATCTTGCTATCTCCCACCCACTTCTTATTTCTTCTTTTATCCAATTCACAGATGTATGAAGAGTCCTGTAAAGCACATTTTGCATCTAGACCACTGTTGAAAGATTTCTTTCTGTCACCTGTGCAAAAAAGAGTCTGTGACAATTTATCATGGTGGCAGCTGAACATATATTAACTCTCTGAAAAATGTAAAACCTTAATGTGTTAGTCTATCAAATTAGTGCTTTCAAGGTCAATTTTGCATTTTTAAGGCTCAGTCACAGAACTCTCCTTTTTTCAGTTATTACATGTAGTTTCTAGTCACATGAAAACTTTGACCTGACAGCCTTTTGATACCACTCAAGAAGCGTAACTATTTCTGACTCTTTGAACGTAGGAATAGGTAGGTAAGAACAGTGCAGAGACTGCAGAAAATGCTGAAGGGCTGATTGTATTCTACTCAATACTGCTTTTATACATGGTGCTTCCGCTCCTTGTCGTGGTGCAGCACGTCGTCATCTATTGTTAGTTCCCTCTTCTTCCTCACAGGTAAAGTAGTATGTGTAGCAGAGGTTTGCCTTCACCAAATGCATTAAAAAATAGATGTTTTCAAAATACAGGTAAAGCTTCTTAACAGTAATATTGAGTGCCATCATGCCTACTTGACTGCATGTTAATTCATGATGAAAAGAACATAAACATTTATTGTAAAAATTCTGAAAAACTTGCAAAAATAAAGAGCAAAAGAAACTAGAGACATATTCAAGGGTATTTAAAGCTCAAAAAATAAAAATGGCTTGGATTTCAGAAACTGGAAAGTTAGACATATGAGTCCTATAAAGAGAATTCCAAATGTGTGTAGGCATTATAGTTTCTTTAAAAAAAAAAAAAAAAAAATCCATGTGGCTCCACTGCAATTTTTAATTGTCTACCAGACTTTGACCTCCACCTGGTGAGACTAAGGATGGACAAACCAGAGATAAAACACCGTACAATTCCATCTCCATTAAAATGCATTGATGTACATTTAGTTGTATCAACGTGAACAATACCTTAGAAGTAAACAGGACCACAAAAGCAAACACATAGAAAAGAACTGCAGCTAAATGCAAGTTTCTTCACCTGAAGTCTTCATTTTCCAAAATGTTCTTGTAGCTTGTTTTTGGTTGCTTTCCCTATGAATCCAGTATAATCATTGCATTAACTGAACACATAAAAGTGATATTATCATTACTATTAAGTTCTAAATTATTTTATTTAACAGATATGATCTAACAGAAATGAGTTCTTTTTGTGTATCATGTGTTTGCTATTAGTAGAGACATTTTAGTTAGCTGAAGCATATAGAAAGGCAGAAAAGTAAATATACAGATCAATTATAATTTTTAGCCAGTATCCAAATAAACTGCTCCTCGTGGGTACTATAAACAGACATTGCAGTCACTAACATCTTCTCTTCAGGAATTATTTCAGTGACATAAATGATACCTATTTGTACATGCCCAGAGTCAACTTTATATAGTTAGCCCCAATGATACTGTAGGACACCAGTCTCCATCTCTGCCAGCTGGTGTCCTAGCTTGATCTCATCCCTGTGAACCTGTCTGTTGACGAGCAGGCTGTGTCTGACCCTGGTTACCCTCACTGAACCTGATCCTGACCAGTGGATTGACTTCCCAGCTTGAACTCGGACCTGCCTCTTCGCCACAGACTTGCCTGATGCCCTGGGCTGGGGCTGCCCCTGGCTGCCCCTTGTGCTGCCTGCCTCCACAGGGAGCACCCACCACACTGGGACACCTCCATGGCTTTCAGATACCTCCTCCTCCTCAGATGAAGAGGCTTGGACTGCCCAACTTGATTGACATCTATGACAATTGTGCGTTGGCCCTGTAGTCACTGCAATGCACATCTTCCCAGTCTCCATCCCGGTAGGGTTGGTTTCTTCCCAGCCTGACTGACAGTCAGGGAGATCAGACGGGGCCGTGTAGCCAAAGATAGAGTCTAGGGCTGACAGCTCTGAAATGGCTCCATTTGACGATGCAGCAACTTGGACATGTTTGTCAGTAACTCCGAATGCAAGCAGAAAGGGCAGAAATTCCTCAAAGCAAAATTAGAAGAAATTTTGAAGAAATGTCCTGTTCTGAAAAGATGCTTTGGTAAAAATCGGATCTCCTTTAAAAAAACCCAAACCTGTCTCTATGTATATTCTGAATATGCTGAGTCTGGAAATAAAAATAGCTGTTTGATGCTTTGTGTTCCCATTTGCCCTGCAACAGCATCACAGATAGAAGACTGAACTAGATTTTATTCCTTTTTTTGTGTCTTCAAGAGGTTTTTTTTCTACACCTAATCATTTACATCTGCTGTCAGAGCATGGCTGGATAACAAAGAGTTTGTTGCACAGCTGTCACCAATGCTCTAATTTGGCTTCTAGTAATGGTGAGGATGAACAAGATGGAAAGGAGTCAGCTTGACTCCTAGAGCTCACACTGGGTCACTAAGGTTAAACATTGTAGGAGGAAAATTATGTGTAGCAGCTTTGATCCAATTAAGAGCTTGGCCTCATGGTTAACATTAAATGTATGTGGAACTTCTCTGCCTTGTAACTGTTTGATATATCAATCTGAGAGAGAAAAAAAATGCAGAGAGGTTACCCATTTTCTGTATAATGGCATTTCAAAAATAAATGCACTCATAGAAAATACAAGGAAGTTAAACTGCTGATGAATCCAGCTGCCTATTTGTTTGACATTATCTTATGGACCATACACCAGCTTTGAAAAATTGGTTGCAGTTCCATTTCTTCTATCTACAATGGACATCAAACATGTTCAGCCCTCCAGATAGGTCTACTTTGAGCTGATTTTTTTTAATCAGCACAGAAACTAATACATGGTTTCCCACTGGTTACCCTAACCACTAGTTTGCATTTTTTGCTTTCAAAGCACTGATCCGATTTTAGGAATCTAAAAATGGAAAGGTTGGGGGAAAAAAAAAGCATTTTCTCAATTATATTATAAACTTTTACCTGCAAGTGATGCCAATTTATGATCAATCAAATGCTGGCTTGCATTTAAAATATCTTTTCCTTCCACTGCTGGAATTTTTTCAGAGCCATCACATAAAAAATGCAAATATTTCTCAGGACCAACCAGGAGGGAAAGGTGAGCACTGCCAAGATGCTGACTGTGGTTATAGCACCTTGCTGACAACTGTTTTCCCTATGCATTTAGCAGAGTATACCAAACAGCCAAGTGACACTAGCAAGAATATTTTATATTCAATGAAGTAATTGAGACATATCCTAGACTTTAAGAAATAATGCTCATACTGATATAATGCAGTAGAAATTAATTGGTGCTGAAATCTGCAAAGGATGCTCGTATCTATAGGCGGTGTATTCTAGTGAGGCATTTTTCATTTCCTCTGTAATTAGCTAAGAAGACCATAGACTAACCATCTATCTGAGTATTTATTTTCCTTCCCAATATGATTGGCATGGGATGGGAGGGATGAGTAGGGTGGAATCATGGGACTCAGGAAGATGGTCCAGCATCACTTTGTCTGAAGTTTAGTTAGTTAGTAGTCTGTGTGATATCCTAATACCGTGAAGTAATTGCTTGCAAACAACAGAAACCTACTTCTTGTGCTATGTCTAGTGATTGCTGCTGCCTGGGTCTGGAGCTCCACAGTACTGCAGAAGTGCTGAGAGCTTTGTGTTGGAGGTGTAGGGTAATCAGAGCTCCCTTAAATTTGGCTGCCCTGGTTTCAAAGAAGCCCTGTAGTAGCTTGGACAAAACTGCAGTCATTTAGAGCATTCCCTTCAACAGCCTGAAATCTGGGCTGTCACTTTTCGCACCCTTTAGACAATCTCTTCTGTTTTGTAGCATGACCCAGCTGCTCCTTGTACAACTTTATTTCAAGGAAAGTATAATATTTTAAAGTTGTTTTTTATTTAAATAGTTTTTAGAAAAAGTCAAAAGATTTGGTCACCGAGAAAAAAATTCTGCAAAAATACCCCATTACAACTAGAAAGTACCGAAGAAGCCATTGCAAGGAAATCTATGTGATTCAACGAACATTTAAAATGCTCAAATTAACATTAGAGAAAAAAATTCTATTGGGAGGCATTCTTATAGTCTTCTATGAATTATAGTGGGATACTACCGTTAATTGTAAGGAACACTAACCATGAGGAACATAATCATTAGCAGAAGAACATGTGAATGCTGGGGTTTTTTTAGTTATTTAAATCAGAAACTGACTAATCCCAAAGTTTCTGAGCAATTTACTCTAGTTCTAAGGACATTTCTTTAATATCCAAACTGAAAAAAAACCTCAATGTCTTTCAAGATGTAATCTCTCCTCTTACAAATACCAACTCTGTTTCTAATGTGGGCACACTGTTTCAGAGCAGCAGCAGTGCCAGAATAAATGTTCTGAAACACAACTTTTCTGATGGAGACAGAGAAAAGAAATTGTTTGGACATAATGTAAGTTTTTGTCAAATAAAAGTGTCAGGGAGAAACTGTATGAGAAACGCTGATTGATTCTTTAAGACCTCAGCTGAAATGATAGTTTAAATCATTATAGTTGTCAAGCTATACTAAAAAAGATCTTAATACTACTTAATTTGTTCTAAGGACCAAGATACGTAAGAGAAGCTAAGTAAGTTGATTTCACTAGGGCATTCTATTTGAAAGCAATCATATAGTAATAACCCATAATTTTCCAAAAAACAGAGTTCAGAAAACAGTTCTCTTACAACCAGCAGGATCAGTTTATTTAAGTAAAATTGCTGCTATCTCATTCTGAGGTTTCTTTCATGTCCAGGTAACATATATAAGTTTTAAGAAATGCACTTCCAATCCACAGAAGAAAAAACTTACTACACATACATTAAAAGAATCAATCTCATTGGTAGGACTGAAAAGCTATGTAATAGCAGTCTAAAGAGTTTGATCAGTTCCACTTACTCTCCTGTCTTCACTTCAGTCTTCTGCCTACACCCAGATCCACAATAACTGAGGATTGGTATGAGCTGGTTGGAAGGCATGGACATTTACTGGGGCAGATGAGGAAAACTGTAGTAGATAAAACACTTCAAAATATTTGTTATGCCTATACTTCAAGCAAATTCAAGAATACATTTCTACTATAGTCTCAATTCCTTTTGCAACCAATGTAGTCTGAAGTCTATTATTTGAATGAACCGATTATTACCAATACTAGAATTTTACAAGAATTTGTCTTACTTTAAGCAGACTCTCCTAAGTGTCTTTCCCAGAAAGATATTGTTCTTCATTAGGAGGATTTAGGAGTACACATTTAGAGTCAGTTTCTTTGCTTCTTTAAGGTTTTCTTCCACCTTCTACTTTGTTTTCAATTCCATCTGTGGTTCTAGAACAACATATTTAAAAAAGATAAAGAATCAACTTTAAATGGGTCCACTGGTTTTAATAGGATCTTTTGCTTTAGTTCAGTTCATGATTCTTCATGTTTAACAATTTGCTAGGAACACAACAAAATTCCTCAAGCATAAATGACATCACAAGTAAATAAGTATATTTTAATGCAAATTTAGTTTGTGTATGTAAGAAAATGAACATCTATAGCCATAGTTAGTCACAACAGTAACATTTCTGCTAATTTTTATTATAGTAACCTTTAAAAGTTTAGGCAAATATATATATTTTTACAGCTTAATTAAATGTAGTTCAGCAACTGTAGGGTATGCTCTTAATAAATTAATCTTAAGTTCACATCTTAAGCTTTTATTTGAACTTTGTGATGAGTTTAGGCTTCCCCAAAATGGGAATTTTTGCTAGTTTCCCACAGAAGGAAGAGCTGGCAGTCTGTGAGAAGAGCCTTCTACTGGATTAACTACATGAATCTGCTGTTAAGATGAAGAATCTCTGGTAGCAACATTTTCATAGAGCCATTTGGTGTACCACTGCTGCAAGGAGAGGTGCATTTTTGGCAGGCATGAATAAAATTTTGAATTCAATGAAAACAGAAATATGTACCTATATCAACGAGTTGGGCTGCAATAGGACAGATCAACTAATGTCTTTTGCAGCACCAGGCTGAATAAATCAATACATACACCTTAAGCGTTTTGATTTTCATGTTTGTCTCTTTTCTTTTTCTAGTTACAGTGTAACAGTAATGAGAGATTGCTGCATATATTGGAATGGTAAATGGCCTCGGTATGTTCATTTAAATGCCCTGTTTCTTAAGTTTGTTACATAAAGCCTTTTTCCCCCTTTTCTGAAGATCAAAAAGAAATTCATGTTGTGCCACATCAAAAGAGATTGGTGAAGGAATGAAGTGAACTTGGAGTTTTCCCCTAACTGCAAAGTACACAAGCTGCAGTCTTATTAAATAATTCATGTCTAAGACAGTGATAATCACAGTGTGAAATGACCTAGTACCTATTATTCACAATCCCGATTATATCTTGGTAAGCATTGTTTGCTTATTGAAAACTTTTTTTTTTTATTGAAGAAATTCTAAAATGTAATCTGTGTTTGTTTTTCTGTAATATCTTATTTTTCCTATCTATTTCAGCTCTCAGAGGCATTATAGATCTTAGTCCATGTACTTCTGAATCATGTGCAAATTCATTATTCACATATAGGAAACAGTACTGAAGTGCCCCAGACCATTTTGGAATATTTCAATGCTGGAAGAGAAAGTCAAAGCTAACTTCAGCCAAAAATCACCCCATCAATAGAAATGACAGTAAAACTGTGTCTTTAAGATAAAGACAGACAGGACCAGAGAACTTCTATCCTTCCATTTGTATCCCTTCATTGCAGTGTTTGGACAGAAAATCTGTAGGCCAGATCTGCTCAATGTGGTCTTGAAGACAGGGTGGCCACTATCCTTAAGAAGGATATGAAAATCCATGCACCTCTCTTCTTGAAGGACTTATCTGAGGAAAATTGTGCTTCTTCAAATACAAGAATTTTCTCATCCTTTCAAATGCTTTGTTGAATGGGGAAAAAAATGATGCATGTAGGAGCTTTCATCAGAAAGCTGCCCACATGCTGTTGTGGTGCTAAGATGAAGATGCTGGAGACTGTTTTTACTACTGAAAGAAGTTTTTTTAAATTATATGTATATATGCAGCTTCTAAGTATACCCAACATTTGCTTAGGACTGTAAAACATCCCCAAACTCTTACAGTAAGTCATAGGTTGTAAAACGTGATTCCAGAGTAATAAAAGGACAGAATGTAAATTTAATTAAAATAAGCTTGCCTGTCCTCAAATTTATGGGCGCAGAGGGATAAGGTGGGGTTTTGTATTGCAATATCAATTTGAAAATATTATTGTCATAGATACATTCACCTAGCAATACAATATAGAGGCAAACCTTCCACAGTTTACTTGTATGCATGCTTATTAAACGTATAGCAAATTCTGGAAAGAATAATCATCCATGGTCTCTTCACTGTATAGCAATAACAGAAGCAAACCAGGTTGGCAACCAAACCTTTTTCATCCCTTTTATGGGCACATTTTTAAACAGACTGCAGTGACAGGAGGTGCTCTGCGGCCCTCCCCTTCCTCACTGAATTCACGCTAGGTGCCCACCAACATCCTTTGCACTTAAATAACACAACTGCAGGTCTCACTCACTCCTCACTGAACACTCAACCTAATTTCCTTTACCTTTTCAGCAATCGCTGCACTGGCAGCATAAAAGAAAATCAGAAATCTGAAAGACCGTTTTGTTTCTTCATCCAGATCATTGCTGTTTATTCAGCATAGTCAATGTTCTGCAGTTCATGTGGATGGATAAACAGGAATGGCCCACAGCAACACATAAGAGCTACAAATAGGATCAAGATATATTTTTATGATTGCTGGGCTCATATCATTGTCATGGTACAGATTTGAGAGGCTGTTTTATCTGCTTAGCACTATGCGTTCTGGACATTGATTTTTACATTGAAGCATTCGGAAATGCAGTTTAACCAACCTTTGGGCATTTATCATTGACAACCATTTGTGTGAGAGGCGACTTATTGATCTGTTAATTGAACAATCATTGCCCCATCTTTATCACATGTCCTGCTGTTACTACTTTTACTCTGTGACACAAAATCCTGTTTTGAGGATCTCAGACTCTGCCAAGATCATCCCCCCCCAAACAAAACAGCAGTAAGAAAAAAGCTACAGAAATGCATGAATACTCAACAGCAGCTTTATACATTACATAAAATGACCTAGAAACACAGCAAAAGCCACTTCTTTAAGTATGAAATCTGTTGTGCAAAGGGTCAGCAAAAGGACATAAATGATGATGCAACCTGTCTTCCTGGCCTTCTCTGTAGGGGTGAGTTTCAATTCAGGGCCAGTGCAATGACACCCTATACACATGCAGAAGAGTACTTTGACATGAAGACTTAAAAATGATAGCCAGCTCCAGCTTTATGCTGATAATGCTAACCTATAAGTTTTTTTATTTCCCTTATAGTTCTGAAAGGTTTTTTGTATCTGCACTATTTGTTTGGCTTATTGACAAGGGAATATTTGACCTTTTAATTTCACTCCTCTTCTTTCCTTTTGCTCTCCCGGCCTCTCCAGTGAACTGTTTCATATAATTTCTCCCTTGAAAAGGGAGGCCAAGGTTGCATCTGCTTGTGATCACTTACTAGTAAACCGGGAAGAACACTATCAAACTCTGACACCTCACTTCATCCCTACCTGAGGAATGAGCAACTGGTTTTGACTGTTACCTGAAACTGATGGAAAGCTTTCTCATTCCTGAAACACTGACAAAAATCTTCTGAACCAAAAATGCCAATGTAATCCATAATTCATGCCAGTGAACTCTGGTCTCAGAGAGCTCTCCTGTGAACTTTCATATTCCCTGATTTCTAAACTGTAATCCAGTGCTAGTAGAACTAGAAGTTTTAAATAGTTTCATATGTTACTCCCTGCCTCTTGTAATTTTCTTCTGCTGCTTAAAATATTCAACTGTCAAGAGAGAGTTGGTACTAGAAGAAAGAGCAGTATTGGATTCAAAGCAGACAAATCAAAAAGAAGTATCTGCTTATATACACATTTTGAGCCAGGTTCTCAGTTAAGATGAAAATCAGTGTGGTTCCATAAATTTACACCAGAACATAGAGAATAGGTTATACAAGGCAACGGACTTGTCTCCTTATCTCTGTTCTCCGTCATTACAGGTACATTAAGGTTTTGCACTAAGTGAAGAATGTCAAAACAGATGTGATTGTTAATGGGGACCATTCAAGATTTTTAATCAGCAGTAAAGCCATCAGATGGTACCAGAAAGTACAATCTTAGTGATTGTATCACAAAATAGACAGAAGTAGTCTGCTATCAGTTTTGGAGAAGGGAGGATTATTAAAGAAGTAGCTAGTACAAGTAAGGCAGTATATACAACAGGACTTTCTCTCTGTACTCCATTTCCACTTGGTGCTAATTCAAGAAAAGGGGTAGATCTGTGTGAATTGATCATTGCTGTTAAGCTGAACATCCAGAAGGACAGAATTGCTTGCATGCCATTCTGAGTACACACAGTCTAGGATAGGGAGACATAAAACAACGGTATGTCACCTGTATCTGTTCTACTGAGGTGTTTTCAAGGCCTTAACTACCTGTTCCAGCAAGTATCTGAATAGATTTGAGGTATCGCTAAAAGGAATAATTAAAAAAAAAAAAGCATTGCCCATTTGGACTTATGTCTTACTTGGTCAGTGAACAAACCTTACCAGATACCATCAGAGTTAGTATGAAATATGTTTCTCTCCAGTTGTCCAGCTTATGGTGTTGTAACCAGGAAGTGGTCCCTAGGTATCAGTACTGATAATGGGGGAAATTCATCCCTCTCTGAATCAGCCTTTGGAGAGGCATCTCTTTTTCATTACTGTTACACCTGAAAGCCAGGGTCCCTGGTCTGTCCCTCACTGAAGTGCTTTAAGTTAAGTTAGGCAATGTAAATATACATTCCTCTACATGCTTACCAACAGAAATAAGCCAGGATTTAAAGAAACTATACATTAGCCAATCTAAGAGTCACATTGATTTCAATGAGATGGGATTAGGCTCTAGATAAATATGTTTTGGGGAAAAAAGTCTATATAAGGAAACATGGTTATTTATTTGCATTGCTTAAAGAATAGTAACAGAAAAACTACCAAATTCAGAAAATCTGTTTATTGAGCAAATGGAGCCCATGAAGAGAGAAATGGACTAACTTTCAAATACACTGACAAAAGAAAACAGTGACGCTAGTCTTATATAGTATAAGTATATACTTATACTAGTTATATATGTATATATACCAGTTATACGTGTATATAATTAGACTGCCAGCCATGTTCCAAATATGCTGTGTTCTGCACAGCAGTCCAGGAGCAGCAAGATCACCAATTTATTTCATGTTAACCCTTAAAGGCAATCAGAAATATCGGTAACTTTTGAGGAGGCTTCATTATTTATACCGCCAGCATCATCTGGTTACTCTCTTATAATAAAAATGTATTCTTTCCACAAAAATCCACCAGCCATTTTTCTGATAGATTCTGCTCTTTGGCATGTGCTGCTGAACTGCATGTCAAGTAGGTATTTCATCACATGCAGAGAAAGGGGATTTCAATGGTGATTTAGAATAAAGGATAAAGCAGTAAATTCATTCAATCTTCATTCCTTGTAAAACCCAGAATCAAAGATAGTTTATTTCTCTGATGAATACAGTCCTCCATTTTGGTTACTTCTCATACTTACACACAGTCCTGACAAAAGAAAATTGTAGATTTACATTTTTTTTCCAAAATTTAAATGAAGACATTTTATATTCAGAACTAAAGTCTCAGACATCCCTGTTTATCTTCTAAAATACAACTGAGATGAATGTATATGCTGTGACATGAGCTGATTTACATTGTAAGTATTCAAATGCCCCCATGTAAATACAGTGAGAATTAAACCTACAGATTTCTGCTAGCACTGATACACTTTTCATTATGACTGTGGAAATTAGAACCATGGGTTGTTCCTTCAGGAAACTCAGCTTACAGTCTATGAATAAATTCTACAAACTACTCAGCTGACTAGGATCTAACTAAAAGTGAAGTCACCAAAAAAGCTTCAGTTCTCTTTATTGCAGGGGGGAAGTGGGAAATTCAGGCTCCACAGAAGACTGCAAAAATGAGTCATTCCAGCTGGAGTATATTACATTCCTAATTAAAGAGCACATACAGTACTTCATGATTTTAATGCTCTTAAACAATCTTACTGGCCATAAACATTATGATAATGTCTGTTGCGGGGAAAACCACTTCTGATAGCGACAGTATGTGTTTGGGTGGATAGCAATGGCACCACTCTATGAAGTTTTCTTTTCCCACATATAGTCCTCCTATTTCTTTGGTTTCCAGAGAAATTCAAAGCATCTGCTGAGATGCTATTATATACAAATTAAGATGTAAAGCAACAATGTGCACATTAAGGTCATTCACTTATTTTAAGGCGAACTTGAAAGTAACGATGACTGTGAATTACAAACTTCATTTTATTTCAATGCTTAAAAGCAGAACCGAGTGATGTTTAGAGAATTCAAAGAAGAATAGCATATCATTTATTAAAATTGATATTATGTATCCACACACATACACAGGCACCCTGAAACATGTGTGGAACACTCCAGCTGTTGCTCCTTGTCTGTTTTTTTTAAGAGGCAGTCTTTGAATTACAGTAGCTATTTAATTTCCATCTAGTTTTCAATCCTCCATGTGACTACCTGGGTATTTCTGAGCAATATGAGAGAATTTAAGCTAATACTCCTGCTGGCCAGTAAAACATCTGGTATGACACTGAAACAAATGGTTTCTCTACATATGCCTAAAGCAAGGACTCATTTACAGTTTTCAGTTTACTCTTATCACTCCCAGTATGTTATCATGTTGTGCATGTTTAATTTTTTTTGTTGTTCTTAGTACCCTCTGGTGGACTGTAGAGTAGCCCATTGCTTCTTATTTGTAGAAAGACATTTCTTACTGAAAAAACTTCACTTTCCCAGTGCTTCCCAGGATCTTTCTTACTCAGAATAGCCTCAGTAATTTGGACTATGAATCTGAACTGCAATATGTTGGCAGTATCTGTTCTTGAACTGAATAAAGAGCAGAAAATATGCATCAAATACGAGAGCAAACAATAATTATTTTTTGAACTGAGAGAAGTTACTGGCTTAAGCAAATCAAGGCCAAGTTCAAACAGAACCCATAGTTAAAGATACTGTGGCAAATTATCTGCTGCACTATGTGGGTGTCATGTCAGTCAAACAAACAGATTTATTTCAGTGTAATCAGGTAGAAAATTTTGCCAAACACCTATGCTAGCAAGAAGAGGATACTACATTGATAATTATGTTCAATAATCCCATGACAATCCTATATATTAATTTGTTGACTGAATTGGGGAAAAAAAAAACCAACCAGAATTTGAAAAAAAAGTTACTTAAGCAGAAATCAGAATGCAGGTGTTTCCCCAACCAGAACCAACTGTTAAGCACAGACCTGAGCTCTCTCTTGGACAAGAGACATGTCCTATATGTTCTCTCTGGTTTGACTGTGTAGCCTGGTGATTAAGGCATTTTCTTAATATGTGACATACACATTTGAGTCTTAACACAAAGAAATCAATCAAACACTAGTTCTACACCTTCTGGGCAAGGATCTTACCCCTTTGGTTGTGATATGAGAGGGTTCACCACCATCATCAGAGGTTAAGCCAAACAAACTTCTCCTAGATATGCGAGCAGGAGTCAATCATTTTCCTGCCTTATTTGGAACAAGAATGTTAAAATTTGGGGCACAGATAATCTAAGCTTGATTAGGCTACATCTTCCCTGTTGAAAGTATTCCAATTTACATAAATACATCTGAACTACAGCAGGAACTTGCACAATATTCACCCACATGTGTATCCCAATAACTAAGTTGCAGTTAGAATGTCAATCTCCCTTCATCCTCTCTTGCTCAATTAAATATTAATTTATGCAAACTAGAATAATTGCAGTAAATGAAAACAAGAAACATCTGCCCTTCCATAGTCCACTGATTAGGGCATAATCCTAGGACACCATGAGAAGCATTAAGACACATAAAAGTCTCTCTTTAAAATGTATTTCCACAGTAGTATATACTACTTTGAATTTTATTTTCCTACTAGAGACAGTATCTCAGCTGAAATTAGCCATTCACATAATTTCTTTTATATGTACAATGATATGCATTAGCAGTAACAATAAGCTTGATTGGTTTGTTCAACCAAATTCAGCACTCTGAGAGTGATGACTGTTCTTTCTTGCCTGGTTTCAGTTATAGTTTTCAGCTTTTGTAAAATGGTAAAATGTATCTGATTTCAAGCCAAATTTTGTGAGTAAAATGAATTTAGCCTCACCTGTCATGCTGATCACTTCTCCAGCAGAAAACTTTCACATGTCCTGACTTGTAGGTAGAATTGACTCCTTATAAAGTGTTCTGCTGAACACAAGGACTTAAAGCCACCATTTAACATCAAGAATTTCTATCAACTGAAACACAATCTATGCCATTCAGAATTTAAGCATACTACCATATATTATGTTGTTTTGATTATGGTTAAATAGACCTTTTTAATGAATTATGTTAACTCATTGTCTTAAACGGACAAAATGCAGGAAGTATGCACTACTGTTGGAAACACTTTGGTATTACTAAGTGCTAAGAAGACAGACAACCACTGAAGGGAGCAGAGTGAAATAGTGGTTGCATCCTTTAATATTTTGGAATAGTTTTATTTAAGAAAATATCCCACTGACTTGACTGCAAGAAGCTAATTTTGCTTTGAAAGCACCAGACCCCCACCCCCAAAACCAAATGTCACATCAAAAAGATTGGAAGATTATCAGACTCATCTCCACCCAAGATGCCAACTCTTCCCAGAGCTCAACCCCACCCGACATTCGCCCCAACAGACAGAAAATGCTACAGACAAAAGGGAGAGGCAGCAACCTCCTAAAGCAGATCTGCCTCTATTCTTTTGCCAGTAGCTCTGCTTGCCCTCTGCCCTCCCAGTCCCACTTATGCCCTGCCCCTGCAAGGTGGCCCTGCCCTCCAGCTGCTGGAGCCCCATCCGCTGTGAGCAGCACAGGGACAACCGATGTACAAGATGGCAGCGGCCCCACCTCCCCTCCCAGCAGCCTCAGGGGCCACCTGCCCTGGAAGCCTTGCCCACTTTCTGGTCACGTGGTCTGCTGTGATTGGCTGGCATGCCCAGCACTTTGCTCTGGTTTCCGTCTCGGCAGGCAGCCTTGCCTGTGTTGTCAGGTCCTGCGCAAGGGCCCAAGCCTGCCCCAGCCGCTCTCCTGGGCTGCGCTTGGGTGTCGCTTCGTCCCCCTCGCAGGATCGGGCCAGGCACCACTTGGTCACCTCCTTGGAGGGGTCCATGTCCCCCTACCCTCTGCTTTTTGACACCCCTTTACCCTCTTGAAGTTCCCCAACCACTGACGTGTCAGGGTTTGTTCTGCAGCCTGATAAAGTGGGGGTCCCGAACGTGCCCTTTACTTCTGTTTAATTACTTTCCATTCAGATTTAAACTTTAACTGTTGCTTCCGTTACCCCATATTAAAGAACATTTTCTCCAGTTTATACCTATGGTTTTGTGGGTATATACATTTAATTACTATAGCTTTATAAATGCATAAATATGTATAAAAATATACATATGTAGAAGTGTGATATATATAATAGTGTACCTATGTCTAAATAAAGTATATATTTATAAATACTTGTAGAGTTCTTTATATTTCTATATATCTGTATATTGTATATAAATTGCATATAGAGGTATGCATTTTTATATCTGAGCAATTCCTGGGCCAAACGAAGCAGGCAGCCAGTCACAGGTCTACCTGAGAGCATGTGGATATCACGGTGTCAAGAAATGACTGTCGGCCCGTCACAGAGCAGTAAGAAAACATGTAGGTTATGATGTTTAACAAAATGGCAGCTCCCTGCCACAAAACAATGGTGTCTTGCACCCTCTCACTTATTATCTTGTGTATCAGTTGTCCCTATACTACTGTGGTGCTATAAGCATATGGAAATCTATAGCAGGTGAGCAAAAAAAAAAGTTGAGGGAGTGAAATGCAACTGTCTTGAAATAATAATAAAAAGGTAATATACCATACATAATTTGGATAAATGATAGCTGGTAATCCTGTTTATTTAGAACAGCAATTTCTGTATAATTACTGCTATATGAAGCAAGTTAATTGCTGCCATAACTTCAGAGTTCATTGGAAAACTGTTGTCAGAATCCTTCAAAAAAGGCATGGAATTAAAAAGTAATTACCTTTGTTTTGAGTAGTTTCCAAGATATTTCTGTCACAGCAACTTATTGTGAATTCCTCCACAATACTTCTCCTAAATTACAAATATTTGAAAATTTGCTCTTCCGTGATAAACTCAGACAATTTTGAACTCAACTTTGCCTGCTGTGTGTCTCAGACACATGCTTTTTCAGTATTTCAGCAAAAATAGTAGAGCTGTTCATGAGATGGGTACGAGGGGGAAAATTAACTAAATTTATGATTTTGTTCATTAGCAAAACCCGACAGTCTTCTCTTTGACATGATTTTGATGGAAGGAAAAAATTTACTCCAAGGATGTTCTGTGACAAAAATAGCAAAGGGCTGAAGGATGGCAGGGCCCATGTACTGTAGTATGTGGGGAAAAAGCATAAGAAGACTGGAGCAGGGAGATGTGGAGCATCAGAGAAGAGCCTAAACCAGATCTACAGAGAATGACATTGAAATGTTTAGAGTTAGGAGACTGACCATGAAAATGGGCCAGGGAGAAAGGTGCTTGATGGGATTGTGGGCTAGTGTAAGAGACTGAGCCGAGAGACCAGCTTACAAAGAGAAGTGACAGAAGAGTTGGCAACTGTTACTGCCCATTTTTTCCTCCAGAGTTTAGAACTAAATCCAAGACTCCTGAGCCTCACCATTTATTTGTCATTACTAAACACTTGCAAAATCCATGGGCAAAACACTTGTTCACCAACAATGATCTGTCAGTTCAAGTACCAGAATTCCACACAATGCCTATTGCCTTCTGTTCATGGATCAAGTATCACCAGAGGATGTTCAGGGTTGCAGAGGAGCAAGGTTGGGAAGAAGGAGGACACCCCAGCCCCACCCCCACTTCCTAGAAAATAATGCATGCATGCATGCATGTTGTGCTAAAAGAATATTCTTAAGTTTGAAAAGTCAAGGGCTCAGAAGTAGGATGGTTCATGCAACCCTAATTTAGCCATTTAAGCAATGCAAAAGTCATTAGCTGCAAGATCACAGACTATTTTTATCCATGAGATATCGTAATTAGGACAGAAAGTAGACCTGCTCTAAGGAGGAATCAAAGATATGTGCTGAAGGAGCCAGCTTACAGGACTTTTTCTTGTTGCAGATTTTGGAAAGAAAGAAGTAATAAAGCAGGAGTAGGAAAGATGGTCTCATACTTAAGACAGCAAACTTACTTTGGGGAGATGGATCCTACCTTCGCTTCTACTACAGGATTCTTACGTGACACCTGTTTGGCAGATTATTTTTGGAAAAGTAAGACATTATATTACGTAGTGTTGTAAGGCTCAAAGAAATTGAAACAAGTAAAAGTTCAAGTATTACATTTATGTATGCTCATAACGCTCATTGCTACCCAGCTGCATACAACCACCTTTTGCCTTTATGCCCCCTCTGTAGAAACTCCTTTTACCCTTGTAGCAAGCAACACTGGGATCCTTTGATGAAGGTCACATCACATTACCTCCAGGGTAAACAAAACGCATCTACGTAACCAGACCAGGCGTAAAGTATCATTGCTAGTCCAATCTTCTGGTAAATACTGTAGAACATTTGTCCTTTAAAGCACAAGACAGATCTGAGATGTTTTCTCTGAGTATTCACAGTTGCCCATACAGGTCAGCCCCTAGGAGTTTCCAGCAGGTTCGCAGATCTGGAGTTCGCAGATTTGTCTCCCAGGCAAGCTTCAGGCACCTTCTGTGCTACATGTACAGATAGATGCAGTCTCTATGCCTTAGGGCCTGCATCTGTATAATAGAATTAATATAATCCTTGTCCTCATACACAAGGTGTCATGGTGAATTAACCGCTTTCTCATGTGAAGCACTCCAGTACTATGGTAATACAGAAGAGCACCTAAATAAACTTCCAATTCTCCCTTCAGAGAGTGTTTGAACAATGTGTAGTCAACAAGTCATGGCACCACACACTGTACAACATGCACGAAATATCAAATTAACATTGTAAGGGCAACTTGTATCCTGACATTTCCTACATTGTAAATTCTGGTTTCTGCAACCCTAATGTTCTTTTCATATTGTTTCTCAGGTTAATGCTTTTATAAAAATGCTATCTAAATATCCACCCATATAATAACATTTTATTATTTTGTCAATGTCAAAGTCAAAAGAAATACTGGGATTTTTGATGCAGTTAGCTAATATTTTTTTAAGTGGACTATATATAGCTCTCTTGAGTATCTTAAACTAAAGAATGAACCCCATCCTCCTATAAAATGTCATTAAGTCTTTGTGAAAACATCTACAAATACAGATTGGAAAAAAAAATGTCACTAATATCACCCTCAGATTTTAGAAATATGCTCATGTCTTCTATTTCATAGAGGTGTTATAACTTATTCATTTACACTAGCATCCTTAGGATGTTTTCTTTATTTGCATTAGACTCAAATAGAAATACATATATTTTCTGTGAGTCTCATACTGCATTAATTGATTTCAATGAGAACAAGATTTAAAATATTTACATACAGCTGTGGTAGAAAATTTTACTTGTAGTCCTGTCTCAATAGAGCTATGACTGTGAAGATTGTGTTTATGATAAAAATGAAGGGATGAAGCAGCTTTTGCATTTCTTGCAATAGTGTTAAGATACAGCAAAAGTAATAACTTTCAAGGATTCTGGCTGGTTCATGAACAGCTGCACTTAATTTACCCTTCTGCTAATTAGCAGTGCTTAAAAACCTATCAAATGACACTTCTAATCGACAGCATACTCTGTGATTATAAACTGATTAAACTCCATGATCTCTCACCCCCTTATAAATACTTCTGTCACCTTTTCCAACAGAAATTAGTCAGAATTATTTCCTATGGATCTAGGTTGTGTTGTTTTATTGAGCTAAATTTCAACTCCTAACCTCAATTGCAGTTACCCATTTATTATGATTATCTAGTCAGTACAGGAGGTATTTCTGTTGATGTTTCTGTAAAGCAGATAGTATGAGTGAGGTTGGCCTAAAAAGAGCAAATAGAGATGCCTTTTTTATTAGCAAATGCTTCTTGCATTACTGTACCATAGCAATAGTACTCCTAGGCTTATAGTTGCCTATTCACTCAAGCTGAGGCAAGCATCTGCAGACATCTGTCTTAAAAACAGCTGAGACAGAGTCTTTTCAGACAGTTAATTGAATACCAGACTCTTTTGGATAGCTTTCACCTTATTCAGAGAGGATTAAGTCTAGCCCCTTTGATGATCTTTTCCAACAAGCATCATGGAATGGCTGAGTTTGGAAGGGACCTCTGGAGATCGTCTAGTTCATCCCCCTGCTCAGATCAGGGTCTGCTCAGATTTTGAATATCTCCAAGGAGGGAGACTCCTCTCTCTGGGCAACCAGTGCCAGTGCTCACAGTAAAAAAACCTTTACATACGTTTAAGCAGAATTTCAAATGGATCTCAGTGGAAAATGATGAGTCTCAATAGTTTTGAAAACAAAAAGTGCCTCAGGCCACTTGCCTGTTGCTTATACTCAGGAAAGCATGTAGTTATGTGCTTTGCTTTAAGCTGATAGATTTTTTTATTAATGGAAGTTTAACAGAAGGTGGGTTTTTAAAAATCTCAATTAACTTCTACCCCCATTTTTAGACATATAGCATGTTCAAAGGAATCCAGCTTTCACCAACCTTAAGAACAGAAGGATCTGCCTTTATATGGTGAAATGTAACTTTTATATTCATGTTAATTTGCTGCAGATCGATTTAGTATGTAGCTGGATAATATAAGTATGCATCTCCTGTATCCTCAATTCATGGAATTCAAGCATTTAAATCAAGGAGACATATTCAGAAAGAAATGCTCATTCCTGAATACAGTTTTTTGGAATAACACTTTTGTAAGGCAAATCTGAGAATAAGCAGATTGAAGGTCAGGTTCTGAACATAATTATGGTCACTATAAGTAAATCAGGAAGAATATTAATTTGAAGCAAAGGATGCTTATTTCTGATTTAATTTTAAAATTCCCTATGGGCCATATTCTATAAAATTAGTCTCTCATCTCAGAGAAAATCCACAAAAAATCACTTTGTAAAAATAATTTTAAAAACAGGTGTTTGTTTTCTTTCTGCTCCACCTCTATTTCTGCCATTCTTTTTCCTTATACATGTGTGCTTTCCCATAATAGGAAAGGGATTCCAGTTTAGGAAACATAATCCAACCAGGAAACATAAACAGTTTACTCAAGACCAATGACAACTTGCAAAACATTTCAAGTAACTAACATTTATAGTGAACTTTCAGGCAGTGCATGGTTAAAGTTTTTATAACTACAGTAAAATCCTAAGAAATTGTGATCTATACTGCAGTTGCTACTGCAGAAAGGAAGACACAGTACACAGACAATTCACAATATCTCTTACTGAATTTTAAATTTGCCTGTACCATATCTGCCTTCCTTTCTACACAACCACTATCTAAATAGAGGTCACAAATATTTACATTGTAAAGGAGTGCTTGAAACATTTGTAGAGTGGCAAAATATAGAATAACTGGAACAAGGCTTTTCATATCCCAGTCCTACCACCTCTACCTTGCCTTGTCACCCCCAAGGGTCCATTCAGACTGAGATGAATGATTACTGTATGCTACTTGTTTGGTTGTTCATTTGGCATACAAAAATTCATTCCCTCTGTCCTCTGCCTTAAGTCTGTTCTGCAATCAGAAAATGAAATATTTCACTTTACATGCTAAGACTTTTTTTTTTTTCTAATTAAAGCTGTCTTCTTAGGGCTGTCTTTTGCAGTAATTCAGCTAACACTATCACAATAAGACTGTACAAGATATCACAGTTCTTGCGGAAAAAGTGGTTTTTTTGAAACTTAGCAGCAGAAATGCTTCATCAGATTAGCAGATCTGTACTCTTACAGTATCTCATAAATGTCAAAATCAGGTTCTTGCAGAACAGGCCATAGTGGCAGAGAATGACGAGTTGTAAGTAGAGTCTATGAGGACAGTAGTACTGGTGAAACAAGAAGCAGAGGTCTGATGCATCAAAGACCGCTAGTAGACTGGAAGGTACAAATCCCAGGCAGACCCTGACTTTGTATTGGGTATAAAATACAAATATCACCATTTTTTACCCCTAGTTTCCATGGAAACAAAGATTGAATGCAAAGCACGGGCAAGAGGTAAGGTCCCCAGCTTTGAATGCAATAAGTGCACTAGAGTTCCCACATTCAGTTCATATTCTCCCCTGCATAGATCTGAGGGGCAATGGCCAAGCTGTGGTCTGTTTTCCCTAGATTGCTCTGCGAGCCACACTGGAAATTGGAAATTGTTTCCCATTTTCAGAGGCAAAGTCACCTAAATTATGCCTGTTTCTTGCTTGAATACACTAGGACAAGAGATATTTGCCTCACCTGGCCTCCACAGTGAGCTTGGACACTAGTAGAGTTTGTTCCATGTGACTTTGATTTACACAATGACTACACTTCCGTTTATACACTGAGAACACTCATGTGGTCCTGGAGTCATGAAAAATGTAAAATATTGGTTAATAAGCAGAAGATCTGGAAGGCAACACTGTGTTTCTGTGGAAAGAAATGGTGAACATAAACAGGAGAAAAAAAGAAGTGGAATAAGTGGACTGAACAGACTGGCACAAATCTTGTAGTTTCTGTATATTGTATCATTCCCCTATAGAAAGCTTCGTGTTACATACTCTACTGAACCTAGAACAAGGCCTAGCCTCTAGAAAATGAACTGAAAATGTAAGTGAAGGCTGTTTTTAAAATCCAAAAATCATAACACTAAACCAAAAGCTCTGATCTTAGGACAGCATGGAAGGAGGGCTTTACCCTTAACAGGCCTTTACTTTTTCAGGATTCTCTAGTACTTCTTGAAGCAGCATTAAAAAAACCCAAAATATCTGTTCTTGTGTTTTAATTCTTTTGGATATCCCAGAATGGATCACAGGGGACATCTTATGCCAGCTTTCTGACAGTCACTTGGCACAGCAGTAAACTCTCATTGGTTTCTGAATAAAACATGCGCCTATCCTGTAGTTCTCAAATTCTCCGCATCATGTCAAGTGCTTCAAATTTGATGGAGAATGTTAACTGCACTCTGCCTGCTTGCCACAGCTTAAGCTAGTTAAGATTTTAATTAGATTTCAAATATTTATTTATTTATTTATTTATTTATTTATTTATATTCCAGCTGAAGTTACCATTTAGAAATGCCCTTCTCTGAAAGACAGCATTATTGAGAGTCTGTATGTGGTCGAGGAAAATAGGGTGAGTGCCTTGTAATAACACAACACAGGAAAAAACAGCACCCGAGCCTGAATGGGAAGAAGAATCAAACAGATGCAGTGGAGAAACAGGGACAGGAACAAAAAAATCTTGATTTTCTTTTTAATAATGTGCCCATAGATACTAGGTTAGTAGCCAAATATTCAAGTTTTACAGTTACAAGCTTAACTGTAAAACAAGAAGAAGATCTGTTTACTGAGAGTTATTCCAACTGCAAAGCAGAATGTCCCTCAAGGTCTCTTGACCTTTGGCAACACCTCAGAAATTCAGTTCTTTCATAGCAGGAGCTACTGGGCATCACTAATGAAATTATTGAAGCACATGGAATGATCTGACATGAATGCATCCAACTGAGTCAAAGCGTAGGATAGACAAGATTTACAATGGTTAATTCATTCTTACACACTTCTGAGGTTTTTAAAGCCTTTGCACAGCAAACCCCTTACAAAGGTGTATGAAACTAGGTGTGGTTTGTGTTGGTTTGTTGGATTTCTTTGAAGGAGGAAATGGAGGTGGAGTGGGACAGAGTGAATAGCACTTGCTAGGACAATGAGAAGGGGCACTTGACTTATGCTGGCAGCAGTAGAATATAGCAGAAGTTGGAAAGCTCTCTTGGAGGAAAGACAGTGAAAGTGGGAGTCATACAAGTTGACAGCATCCTTCTTCATGCCAGCAAACAGGCACATCAGGTAAAGGAAATTAGACTCTCTCAGTGGCTCACAGACACGCAATACAACCTTATTAAAAAATCAAGGTGACAGCAGCAAAAGGATGAAGTGCTAATTAAGGACATGACAATAAAAAGTTAGTTTTGAATTAAGTTTAGTTTGTATGTTTTCTTCCTAAAAAATTAAACACATATATACAGTCGTGTAAGTAGAGTGGAATGGTTAGGGAATCATCTTTAGAGAGGAACCAATTTCTTCGTTCTGCAAGCTGGAAGGCTATTGCCTAGATTGCTCTTATTCTCTGAGGTTTCTTTTGTGCTTACACCTGCACAATCATGCTCAGACTTTTCCAGACTATACTCAAATCCTCTTGCATATAAATCCATTTGGTTGGACTCTGGAGGAGTGAGTTTCTTCTCCAACATCAGTATGATCTGAGAGGACCAGAAGCCCTGGACAGAGACCCTTATTCCCCACATTACTTACTCTACATGTAAGTTATAAAAACCTTCTCAGATGTGCAGAAGCCTTAGCCAAAGATAATGGAAAAGAGTTAACACAAGTAGTGTTCCAGTATTCAGTAAATCAGTAAATTAGTCAGTTACATTGTACAGAGCAAATTAGATTGCTTACACCTCCATATTTTCAGAGTAACTTTAGTAAGAATAAAGCCTATTTTAATACTGTTCTTAAATAAAGTATAAGACCACATTTCCTCAGCTTATATATTACTTCTAGTTCTGGACAGAACATGAGATTTTCTTGTTATGGATGATTTCAAGGTTGAATATTTTCTCTCTATTTCAACATCAAGTAAAAGAAGGCTTTTACTTGCGTGTGACTTTAATTTTCATCTGCCATTTCCTAAAAAAGAAAACACCAAAACAGAATGCAAAACACCCATATAGACAAAAATAATGAGGTTATCCAGAATAGGACACACCCTGGACTTTGAAGTGCTAGCCTAAGAGGAAAAAGATTGGGTTTCAGTCTTTTGCCTCCAATGAAGCAGAGCCCCAGACATTAGCCTCAGTCCTCAGTATAGTCCTTTATATAGCTATATAGTCTTCTACAGATAGACATCAAAACAGGTTGCTCCCTGCTTGGAGTAAGTGGAACCAGGCAAAGAGTTGTAACTCAGTCATAATTCCCTTCCTGACCTACAGCAGTGCATAGCCCACTTTTAGGACATATAAATTCACCACATCACCCTTAATAATTGCTATGGGCCTTTGTGATTTGTTCTGTCATTTTATAAATAAGAACAAATCCATGGTGCCCTCATAACTGAATCAGCATTTATAACTTTGATCCTATTTTCAATGTAGTATGTATGATAACCTTTTGGTACTGCTTCGATCCCACACAGTGCTGCAGTATTTCTCTTTCCTTGCTGTTCATGTATAAAATACTGGAAAGGGAGCTGGATTCCAGCAAGAATAAAGTCATTTGGGCCCTGAAAGGCACTTTCTGAAAGAAGTTTGTTTGAAACATCATTTAATATAAAGAGCGATACCAGTAAAATGAGGATTTTTAGAAAATTTCAAGGGATGTAAAACTAAAGTTATCTCCTTGGATATTTTCAGTTTCACAAAAACGTGTCCTCCAGAATCTATTAGAAAGTAACACTAGTCTAAATTTTGTGGTTTTCTTCAATAACTGTTTGGATTTAAAAAACTGCTGCAAAATAAATGTTTTCTAACAGGCAGGTGTCAGCAAATTACTAGAGGGTCCATTGGCTACTGATTCTTCTCTCAGTGGTATTCATTTTTTTTTTAATACTGATTTAAAAATGATGGTAATACATTGTAAAATTTGTAGGTGACTTCTGGAAAATAAGAAAGGAAGGAAAAGGGGCCAGTGCTGTTTGAATGCCATAATTCAGATAGATATATTCCAGTACAATTAAATACAATACAATATATCTAAAAATTGAACAATTCAACTATTTTTATAGAATGAATGTCTCAAAAAACAGTCCCTCACAAATTACTTACATTTGTGTCATTGTATAGTTAGCTACCTCATTGTGAACTCTTCCTGCAATGTCTTGCTAAATGGGCAAGCAAATTCTTCACAATGTTATGAAAAGGAGTGGTATCAAATAAAAGTAGGAAAGTGTGCCTCTGTACACAGCACTAGTAAAAATGAGTGCTAGAATGCTTTTCTGGAATGGCTCCAGGAAAACAAGTAAACACTGAGAAAGCGCAGAAGAGAAGCCTGTAATTATTAAGTGATTATAAAACAAATCTGTGATGTCAGGCTGATCAGGCTTAACTATTCTGTTTATTTAAGAGGCTGAAATGTGAGTCAATCACAGTACATAGTTATTTGCACATGAAAAAGACATTACAGGAAAGACTTAACAAAGCTCAATGGCTACAGAAAAAAATCAGAGAAATCCAACCTGGAAATGAACCTGAAGTTTATATAAGCAAGTATCAGAATAGCCTACTGCAGGGGGTCGTAAACTCAATTGTATGGCATCTTCAAGTCAAGATTGTGTATCTTACTAAAAGACATGTCATCAACAAGCTTTCACAACACTCTCCAAATCTCAGAAATCTGCTACTGCATGAGTATAGCCCTACCATTTAAGGAATATTTATATTTAAAAGGCTGTTTCAACTTGTCAATTACTCTAAGTAAGAAGGATCTATAAAAGCATAAATATCAGTTAGTTAAAACTCTTTAACAGAAAAGCATTCATTTTTCCCCATTTTGAGATTCCTTGTGAAACTTTCTGAAGAATAAGAACCCTAAGCAGTACAATGTACTTACACTACCTAGACAGATAGAACACATAAGCTATATGAAACAACATTAATTATACTGCAGAAAAGGAAGAATTCTTTTTTAAAAAATTGCCTAGAGGGTTGGTCATGTTACTGTTCATCTGCTCTTCAATCTACAATCTGCTCTAATTCCCAGAAGCAGCATCTTTGGAAGAAAGTTGCTCCTCAGGTAATGATCCAAACTTCCTGTTAACAATGATTACCATTTAATCTCCAGCCACATGGGGTCCTGCACATGGGTCAGGGCAATCCCAAACACAATCACAGGCTGGATGGAGAATGGATTGAGCACAGCCCTGAGGAGAAGGACTTGGGGGCATTGGTTGACAAGAAGCTCAACATGACCCGGCAATGTGTGTTTGCAGCCCAGAAAGCCAAGAGTATCCTGGGCTGCATCAAAAGAAGCGTGACCAGTAGGTTGAGGGAGGTGATTCCCCCCTACTCTGCTCTTGTGAGACCCTGCCTGGAGTACTACGTTCAGCTCTGGGGCCCCAACATAAGGAGGACATGGACCTGTTGGAGCGAGTCCAGAGGAGGGCCATGAAGATGATCAGAGGAATGGAACATCTCTCCTATGAAGACAGGCTGAGAGAGTTGGGGTTGTTCAGCCTGGAGAAAAGGCTCTGGGGAGACCTTACAGCAGCCTTCCAGTACCTAAAGGGGACCTACAGGAAAGCTGGAGAGGGACTTTTTATAAAGGCATGTAGTGATCGGACAAGGGGTAATGGCTTTAAACTGAAAGAAGGTAGATTTAGATTAGATATAAAGAAGAAATTCTTCACTGGGAGGGTGGTGAAGCACTGGAACAGGCTGCCCAGAGAAGTTGTGGGTGCCCCATCCTTGGAGGTGTTCAAGCCCAGGATGGATGGGGCTTTGAGCAACCTGGTCCAGTGGAATGTGTCCCTGCCCATGGCAGAGGGGTGGGACTAGATCATCTTTAAGGTCCCTTCCAACCCAAGCCATTCAATGATTCTACGATATTATTTCAAATCCCTCACATTGTTCTCTAAAGGAAGATTCTGTGTGCATTATGCAACCCAAAAAATCCACTATTCCTTCCCCAACAGTTTTCCAGCACTAAGGTTCCCCCAGCTGCAGGTGTTTGCTTAGCCTCAGCCCTGGACCTGGCAGCTGCCCTCACCTGTCATACTTAAGTCCTCTTGCAGTTGATAAACAAGATTTTTTTCTGTTTTTTTTTTTAAAGGGATTTTTCAGAGCACGGCTAACAGACAAAGAAATAATCTGAATGCAGGTAGACAGAGTTCAGTGAGGATGCCCTCTCAGGCAGTGGGAGATGTGGGCTTAGGCTCTACCTCCAGACAGAAGGACCTGGTCCCTGGGAGCAGGTGGGGTAAGAGGAACCTCTTCTGTTGTTGAAGCTGCTATGGTACTGAGGTGAGTGTTTCTCCTGGTTTCAGCTGGGCTAGAGTTAATTGTCTTCCTAGTAGCTGGTATAGTCCTATGTTTTTGAGTTAGGTATGAGAAGAATGCTGATAACACAATGATGCTTTCACTAAATTTAGTGTGGATCCACTATGAAGAAATCATGACATCATAAGTTATTTAGAGAGGGTTCACCTCTTCAGAATTTGGTAAGAGAATTCCAGAAGTAGAGATAAATACAGATGTCACAAGAAATTGCTAAATGGAACAACATATAAAAGTTCGCAAAAGTTAAATCTGATCACATCAGAGAGATACTGTGTAAAATCCTCTGCTGTAGTGGAAGTTTATGCTTTCTCCAAAATTAGAAGATGATCATTCATCATGTTTTAGGTACTTTACTTGTCTTCAATCCCAACATTCAGATTTGGGGATTTTCTGAAGAAGGTGGCTCTTTATGCCTTTCTGTCATTCTCTTAGGTCTTAAAGTACTAGAAAATCATTCTCCTCTTGACCAATAAGGGCTTATTTGCAGCATAAGCAGTAAATGACTTCTCTATAACTTTATCATCCTCTTATGTGCAGACAGGAAGGAGACAGGAGATGTAAAAAAGCCAGTAGCTGAAAGTCAGACCTCTCAGAAATAAATGCAGGAGTAGCCTCCAGATTTCACATTTAGAGAAGAATTGGGAAAAGAAAATGAAGAGGAAGGGAGCAAAGAACACTGCTGTTTTTGGCTGGGATAGAGTTAATTTTCTTCATAGCAGCTGGTATGGGGCTATGTTTTGGATTTGTGCTGAAAACAGTGTTGATAACACAGGGATGTTTTTATTACCGCTGAGCAGTGCTTACACAGAGCTGAGGCCTTTTCTGCTTCTCATGCCAGCCCACCAGTGAGTAGGCTGGGGGGGCACAAGAAGTTGGGAGGGGACACAGCTGGGACAGCTGACCCCGACTGACCCAAGGGATGTCCCAGACCATATGATGACATGCTCAGCAGATAAAGCTGGGGAAGGAGAAGGAAAGGCAGGATGTTTGGAGTGATGGCGTTTGTCTTCCCAAGTAAGGGTTACGCATGATGGAGCCCTGCTTTCCTGGAGATGACTGAACACCTGCCTACCCATGGGAAGTGGTGAGTGAATTCCTTGTTTTGCTTTGCTTGTGTGTGTGGCTTTTGCTTTCCCTATTAAACTGTCTTTATCTCAGCCCACAAGTTTTCTCACTTTTACCCTTCTGATTCTCTCCCCCATAGCACTGTGAGGGAGATGAGTGAGTGGCTGCATGGTGCTTACTTACTGGCTGGGGTTAAAGCATGACAGGACACATACAAGGATACAGAAAGAAGACTGGGTCACCTGTCTATTAATGAATGCTGTAGAACAACCAAACAAGCTTTAATCTGTAAAATTGATGTTAACTGATATGGCTATCATTTTCATTGTGTGGGTTTTATATAAAGGCTTGTATTCACTGAATTTCTTTCTGAAACAACAGCAGGACCTACAAAGTTCTCCCATTGATCATATTTTTTTTAAATAAGCAGTGGTTCCGCATCACTGTGATTTTTCTTTTTTTTTTTTTCTTTTTCCTTTTTTTAAAGCTGGTTGACTAAGGAAACAAGGCTTCAGTAATTGTTCTGGCATCTCCCCTTTAGCAAATTTTTATCCACTTTGTCATCTTCACTCAAAGTTGTCAGGTGCAGCAGAGGTTTTAAAGTAACTAACTTCCTACAAACTTTGAGAAAGTAGCCAGCAAAACTGAGGAAGAAGGTCTGTATCGTAGTAATGGGAGGCAGTAGCATGAGGTCAGCTGTGGTTTCAGACAGTAGAGAAACCTCACTGGAAAGACCAACTGTTCTTGGAACCACCTTTAAAATGCTTGCATTATGTTTGTGTCATCATATTTCTGGTTTTAGATGCTATACCCTGTTAAAAAACAAACCCTTTGATTAAGTCTTACATCAGTAAAAAAGACAATTGATACAGTTTTGCAGAGGAGATGTTGAAAAACAAGTGTAATAGGGAATACTGGATACTGTGTTCTCCAACAGGAATCATATTTTTTTGGATAAGGGACACAAGCATTATATATTTCAGGCTAAACATCTAAAGCATTGTATAGTAGAGAAGAGAGGATGTTTTTAGCAAATAGCATGCCAAAATGATAACTCTTCATGTGTTTTATCTTAAATTGGTGTAATTTAATCACACATTGCCCAAGATGCAAAGCTTATCTGTCATTCATTTTTACAGCTTACATGCTTTTTGAAAATAAGCAGAAACATTGCTAGAATTCTAATGACTGCTTTGCTATGGTGCATCACGAGAACTGCAAACTGCCCTACATTTCAAATCTGCTCTTTGGCATTGCTTAACCAACATGCTTCAGACCCTGTATTGTACTCACTTGTACTAATTTCCTTGAATTACTATATAAGACTGTCATTCACAGGCTTCTCGGAACAAACAGCATCCAGGAAATGCAACAGAAACTAGTCAACAAAAGCAGATGGGCATCCTGGGAATCTGGAGTGATAAAAATAATACAACAGAACACATCAGCAGTGCATATAGCTGGTTTATGCAGCTTTGTGATCTTATTAGTATTACTTTCATCTTCTCTCTGGTTTTCCCTCTTCTCTTTAAAGTTGCATTTGGTATATTACACTGCCCCTCCCTGAAGGCCATGGAAAAGAAAGGAACCTCAAGTGTGTAAAGAGCAAAGGTGGTTTAAAATGTTGGAGCTAAATCTAAGCAGAAAGTCAGTGGCTGCAAAACAAGCAAGCACATCCCTTCCAGCATCTGAAGAACAGAATTAACTACCCAAGATTTCTACATAAGGAGAAACTTAGAGATTTGAGAATAAAAGTAATACAACCACACGTGTGCTTGTGGGGGTGTGAACACGCAGGGTGTAGCAAACAGCAGATTCCAGCCACATTTGGCATGGGCCTCTTGTGGTTTAACCCCAGCTGGTAGCTAAGTACCATGCAGCCGCTCTATCACTTGCCCCCACCTAGTGGAATGGGGGAGAGAATTGGGAAAAAACCAAGTAAAACTCATGGGTTGAGGTAAGAACAGTTTAATAGAACAGAAAGGAAGAAACTAATAATGATAATAACAATAATAAAATGACAATAATAATAAAAAGGATTGGAATATACAAAACAAGTGATACACAATGCAATTGCTCATCACTTGCCGACCAATGCCTAGTTAGTTCCCGAGCAGTGGTCCCCCCAGGCCAACTCCCCCCAGTTTATATACTGGGCATGACATCACATGGTATGGAATACCCCTTTGCCCAGTTTGGGTCGGCTGTCCTGGCTGTGTCCCCTCCCAACTTCTTGTGCCCCTCCAGCCTTCTTGCTGGCTGGGCATGAGAAGCCGGAAAATCCTTGACTTAGTCTAAACATTACTTAGAAACAACTGAAAACATCAGCGTGTTATCAACATTCTTCTCATACTGAACCCAAAACATAACACTATACCAGCTACTAGGAAGAAAATTAACTGTATCCCAGCCAAAACCAGAACAGCCTCCCTTTGTACGTCCTGCTCAGCTTTTAACAGAATAATTAAATTCATTGGATCAGGCAGAATCTAGTTCAGTGGTTAGGGCACTCATCTGAGATCAGACCTCATTTCCAGTATTCGCTTCAGTCAATACTGAAGTAATTTATGTTACTTATTCCTTGTGGCAGGGACTGGAAGGGGGCTTACCCGCCCCAGCCTGAGCTTTCTGGCCATGAGACCATATAACTCCATCTAGCTGGCTGGTGTCAACAAGAGCCTGGACGCTCTTCTGGGAAGCATCCCAAATGACTGTGCTAATCCTAAAGTAAAGGGAGACTCCTCTTCAGAGTATGTTAAAACACCTGATCACATAGGTGCACTGTGGATATACTTAGTGAATCAGGTCTTAGAGGCAAAAAAAGATACAGAACTGTGTTACCGAATCCAGCTAAAGGAAGCTGAAGAGCCTATCTATTTAAAATTAAGCAATGCTGGGCATGCTCTGAAGCAGAATATTTAGGTATAAAACAAGCATTTCTGGTGAAAATATAGAAAGTCAGCACTTTCTTCTTAAAGTCCTAAAACCTATAAACAAAAAGAGATGAGTAAATTTCTGGTTTTGTGATATTAATTGAATGCCTACTTTCCATTTTAAGCTTTAGAATCCAAGAAAGTAAAAAAAGAAACAAAATTCAATATTTACCCTAGGAAAAAAATGACACACATTTCTGCATACTCAGCAGAGTTGATCAGCAAATAGTCTAATTAAATATTAAATATATTAGGTAAATATTAAACATTAAATATTTATAAATATTTAATATATGAAATATTTAGCATAGTGTACTGTGAATATTACAATAATATAATAATTCTAATAAATATTAGAATAAAATAATATAACTATGAACATTTTAATAAAAACATTCTTTTAAATATATTATATTATTCAGGAAGCAACGATTGTGGGATTTTTTTGGATGAAAATGTTTTGAGCAATTGGAAGTCCTAACGCTATTAACCTTTCATACAGTTTATTAGCACAATATTTTTAATATATATAATATATAATATCTCTCTACATATAATACATAGCAATCTTATGATAATGAAGAATCCATAGTTTTATTAAAAACACGGTAAATGCAGTATAATTTATCTTTCTTTATATCAAGGAAGGATAATTAAGAAATATATCAAGGAAAGCAAGTCTGCACTATGCTATCAAATTATTGCAACACATGTAATAGCTCATCTATTCTTTATCAAATGAGATGAGCTTTTGTTCATTTTCATCATAACAAAACAATAAACATGTATTAATTAGTATTGGTACTCAGGGATTTGTTTCAGTAGACAATTATTGTGGGACTGGAGATAGAAAATGTTTAAAAACTAAAGGGCTACATAATCATATCTATGACAAGAAATGGGAAGTGCACTTAAAAGTGTTTTATTTCTGTGTTTATATTCAATTTAAACACAGGCAGAATTTGAAGTACTAATATCTCTTCAATTTTTCTTCCCATGTCTGTGTGTATATGCATTTTTATATCTTGAAAAATTGATAAAGACAATGAGAAAATTAAGTTTTCTCAGGAAACTGTTTTAGGAGTAGTATTCAAGGCAAATTTTGACACAAGGTCCTGCCTAGATAATTACTCATCTGATTTTCATGTTGACTCTCCTGCAGCACTAGCATAGATCCCCTTGGGATCGCTATGCAGTCTAAATGCACAACAATAGCAAGAACACTCTGACTAAAACCAGATACTAATGTCAGTTGTAATTTGACTTACTAAAATAGTTTGGTGGATTTCTTTTTGTAGTTCGTTAAACAAGCTTACCACTATGCCAGATGTGTTCAAAGAAAAACAGGGGATGAGAAATGAATTGGCATGCTCAAAACAGCATATATGTGTTAATGTTTATCTTCCTGTTCTTTGTGAACTCCTTTCTACTTAAGGTTGAAATAAAAATGAAACAAAAGGAGAGGAGGCATTGTACACCATGTTGCACTTTTTCATCACAGTCAATAATCCATAGATATTTTCTCTGTTATTTGCTATTTATCCTACTGTTGGATTCCTGTCAGTGAATCCTCTTTCAAAGGCCATTATCTTTTAATTTTAAAGTGTTAATATTAACTCATTAATGATCTGCATGTTTACCCAATTGACAAGGGTTACCCCTTTACCCTTCTAAATTGTTTATCCCAAATACAGTTCCTGAGTGGTGTTCATACAGCTAGCAATTTAGTATTGAACCCTCTTCACCGTTAAAAAGTAACTAGTTTCACTCCATCACTGCAGCCAGATCTAGTTTTCACTCAGATATTCAGGTTTAGATAAGTCCAAGAAAGCAGGAGACAAAGGATCAGGGAATTTCTACTCTCATGTCAGTCACTCCTGTTGAGCCCAAGCCACTGAGCAGGGTAGGATTCAAGATACTTTGAACCAGGGAGGTGGAGCAAGAGGAGCCTCTAAGGCCTGATAGTTTAAAGCCATCAGCTTGGCAAAGAAATCATACCTTCCAGGTGTGTTCTGATAACTGTTCCTATGTATTATCCTGTATCTCCCACAGCAAAATATATCAATTGCCCTCATAATAAAGGCTAGAACTGATGAAGGCAGCAGAGAAATCTAATTTCAGGATTCTGATTAAATTTAGACATAAGGCAGATGTTAACTTAGTCAGTCTGGTCAATACTAAGGTGCTGTAGTATATACTAAAAAGCAAAACTGTAGATTTGAGGTGCTTTAATTAAGAAATACAGAATTTAGTGGTTTCCAGAGTTAGGCAACAGCTTGCATAGATATTTTTACAGTGCAGCCTTTTCTGCCTATGTACTAATGGTTGGCTTACATTTCAGCTTTAGCCTGTTATATCCTTTCGGATATGACCATCAAAATTATATTTTCTTTTTAAATGGGAGAGTAGAATATGATTTTTTTTAATGAGGGTAGAAGTAAGAGAAGAGCTTCCTGTTAGTTTGTTGTCTGTTAATTCTTTATGCCTTTGTGTGTTTCTCTCCATGTTGAACAGAGAAATAGTGGAAATCAAAAAATATAGATTTGATGTTATAATCACTGAAGTCAATGATACAGCTCTCTGATCTGAAGCGTTCAAAATGAAATCCTATAAGCCTCTGGGGTATCATCAATAAGGGTATAATTTCCCATTGATCTAAGAGGATCAGGATATCTGATGAAAAAATGGTATAGAGCACACAAACTCTTGTCAGGCTTAGATGCTCAGATAAAGCCTTTTGGAGAGAAATAAAAATTTACAAAATTGAAAGAGGGGGAAAAGCTAGTTGCTCAACAAAGTATGAATAGATATACCACATTCTCCAAGAAAGTGGTGTTATTTGAGAAGAATCTTTGAAAGTTTGCTTTAGAAGGTGTTAGACATACTGAAGGCCACTCTGAATGTGTATAGTGGGATTGTGAATTTGCAGAGGAATAAGTCACAGAAGAGGTACCTGCACAACTAAAATGGAAAACTGTATAACTGAAATGTAATTACCCCACATCAGAAATTTGGTTTTCATTAGAAACAGCTTTATCTAAGCATCTGAGAGTAGCAAAGTTATGTATACAAGTATCAATATTAATAAATTGGTCATAATTCAAAAGGGGGGGGTTGACACAAGTCTGTGTATGAATTTTGCTTTTGAAAGAAAAAAAATTTTGAAATCAGCACACAACATGCACTAAGCAGATTTCTTAATTCTAATTAATATACAGTATAGGAAAGAATGCTAGAAATTAAATACATGTTCTGTAATAGTACTTCCTACTTCCATCTTGAACTTTTTTAATCTCTCAGTTTTTCCCTGTCTGCTATTCACTGCTAAGCCCATTTCTCACAGTTCTTGTTTCTCAGTTTAAATCTATTTTTATCTTATTGATGAGTCACTCGTCAGTCTGTAGTTTAACACATCCTGTGTTTCTCTGGATGGTCTCACATGCTTTTTATATAAAGGGAGAGGAGGACTGTGTAATTGCATCGTGACTCTATTCTGTTTCACTCTAAAAGGAAATTAAGGTGGTATTTATTTATAGCCTGAAATATTCTTGATTTTTTTTCCTATGAAAATTTCCATCAGGCTCCTATGAGTGTATTTACCCAGGTTTGCTACTATGTTTTTCCTCACTCATAGCCTGTATAATGCTGGTGTTTATTTGGTTATGCTGCTTGTCAGTTCAGCTGCAGCTGAAATCACTAAATTCTCATATAATTATAGTGGTGCCATTCAAAATGCTAGAGTTAAGGTTGTGTCAGCAATTCCATTATAAATCCTTAATTTAAATGGTCTGCAATAACTCAACCATAAAATATGTTTTGAGCTGAACCTTGGTTTGTAAGGTTTCAGGCCAGGAGCGACTTCCTTTTCAAACAAACAAAAAAAAAAAAAAAAAAAAAAGCTCTCTAATAATTTCAAGAATTAATTTAGTGCTTGTGAAAAGGCTAAGTTTACTGCTTTAGGAACTAAGCTATAGTAAAAGTCTGCAGTGACACAAGAGGCACATTGCAGGTTTCCTCTGTTTTGCTTCAGTTCAACTTACAAGATTCTGATCCTGTAAGTTGAGGGAATTGTTTGGACCCTGTGTAAACTGACCTCTGCTTTAAGGCTGACAACAAGAGAGTCATTTGATGACAATTTTGATAGTATATTAAAGGACCAATTAAAGGCATCCATAACAGCCGCACAGGGGACTAGTACCACCAAACTGCACTTTACATGCATTCAGTCACCAACGGACCATTCGGGATAACATGGGCTGAATCTGAACCATGACCTGGAGGTGAAAGACCCTTGTTATTTCATTTTTAAATAATCTGGCTCCCCAGTTGCTTGAAGCCTAATAGGGAGACAATGAAAGGGGACGTGGACTGGGCAAAGGCAACACAACCGTACAACTGTGTTAGTTCAGATGCCTTTCACATTCTTGTTCTACCATTTTTAAATGGTGTCATTTTTTCTGGATTTCTCAACTGTACCAAAGCACACAACGAAAGCAGAGCCTCTGCCTCTATGTTTTGAGATAATTAGCTGAACATGTCTTCCTAGAAGTGTAGCCATCATTCTTGATCACAGGAGGATAGGCTCACTCAAAAAAAAAAAAAAAAAGCCCCCAACTATAACAACTCCCAGCATACTCTTTGCCAGGTGATATCTCACAAAATCCTACTTAACAAAGGAAAAATAAATAGCTTGTAAAACTCTGTTGATATATAGCTAGTATAACCCAAATTTAGTTTGATGTGAACTATAGCTGGCACAGTTCAAAATCTATCTAGAAAATAGATCAATGACAAGTTTTAAAAAATGGATTGAGGATTTTCCTGGTGAAGTGCTCTTGTCTATGCATTTCAGCAAGTCTCAGATGATTGTCTTGGAACTTTGAACAGAAACTTTTGACTTTAAACTACTGTCCATGTTACAGTCACTAACAAAACTTCTGTTATCAGTGGGTCAGGATCTTTGTGCACGTATCTGAGGATGAAACAAGAGATATTTAGTCTTCATATTATTATTTGTGGCAATATTGCCTAGAGAGACAGTATAAAGGTAAAGACTGTGCTATACTTAGCCCTAATTATCAGATTATAGCTGTTCCATACCAATCTGTTCTCATATCAAATCTCATGAAGATGTGATTTTCTTTTTTTTTCTTTTTGTCTTTTTTCCTTATAATTCAGTTAAACAGCCTTCAAAGTTAGTCTTATTCAAGTTTGTTGCACTATATTTTTTTCTTCTTCTTCTTCACCTTAGTTTTACATAGTGCATTTGGATATTAAAGTATAAGAGGAGTCCATCACTCTAAAGGAAAATAACTTCAGCTCTTAAGGTTACTAGCATCAATTAAAAATATTTTTAAAGTCTGTTAAAGAAGATATTCCATGAAATGTCTACCTTCTGAAATATGACTGATTAAGCTTTTTCTTCCTGGAAGAGGTTGTGCCATAAAGGAGTCCTTGCAACAGTAATTGTAATAAAATACAGAACTAGACCTCATTAAAATCTAAACCTGAAACGCATAATTTTCCCTTACTGTATGTATACTCTGCTACCTGAAAAGACACCTAAAGCTGTTATATTTCATGAAGGGCTTTTGATCAGCAATTTTCTACACACTTTCATATTGGTTAGCCTGACTGTGTTTTCAGTGAGTGTTTTATCTCCATCTGTGTTACCTAGAAAGTAATACAACCATATTTAGGATGCCATAGAAAATAAGGAATGTTACAGTGATGCTATCTACTAAATGTACAGGAGGGAGATAGATAAACTAGTGGTTCAGTGGTTATTGATTTCTTCCTTACAGTGATCTGGTACTATAACATGAAAAGGTTTTGACATCCCTACCCAGGGTGGACAAGCCACCACAGAGCCACCACAGTCACACAGATGACAAGCAGTGTCACTCTGGAAGCAAAGACAGCTTAGTTACGCCTGCGGAGTGCACTGCTTGTGTACAGCACTGCTGTAGTGAGGCTTTCATTTTAGGGCTCAAGACAGCATTTCATCTCAGCATCAAGCTGTGCTGTGCTCTGCCTTCTGAAGAAAGTTTGTAAGTCTCTAAAATTCAAGTGCCTTGCACACAGACATATCCAAAGGAAAGCATGGGTGGCTGCAATCTAGGAAAAGCAGTCAGGCCTTCTAGCTTTAAAACTCTGCTACCATTTTACAGTAAGTTGGCCAAGTAAATTACAAGATCTGTATTAAAAAACTCTGCTGAAGTTCTAATTCATATTTTCCCAGTTTCAAAATTTGTCATTTGAATGCTTTCCCATGTTAGCAGCTGTGATAGTAGAAGATGGGCAACACTGAAATCACTCACAAAATTCTTCCATTTTGCAGCAACTCTTCCATTCTTAAGAGTTTTGCAGTGATATAATTACTCACTTGGGTAGGGCTGTTGGCTGATTGTGCTGACTGAACGGTTTTGGTGCTCATCTTAATGATATAAAGGTAATGAATGGCAGTTTATTGACATTGACAGTGCCAGTTGTATTTGTTCTGCAGATCCTGAGATCATTGATTTTGATGAGGGATTCTATAATCATAAGAGTCGCTCCTTCCTTTCATAAGGGGTGAAGAGTATCATCACATTATGAGACGGTGCATGAATAAGCAGCAGCTTGTGCTTTAACATATTAACTATTGTGACTCACTGCTTCAGGGAACAGTTGTCTTTAACATCACAATGAAAACCCAAGTATAATGAAGTTTCTATTCTTTCCTGCTGGCAAGCAAAAATGAGAAAAAAGTGACAGTACTTGAAAACAAACCAAATAAAATGTTCAGCTTGGATGACCTTTATACTTAGCAGTGAATAAGTTGTTTATCATGGGCTACCTGCAAATACTTGCAGGGTTTCCCACTAGACATGGTTCCCAAACACAATCAGCTTGGAGACTTTTGCCATGCCTCATGAGCAGAGATGCTCTCCAGCTTCTATCACACAGAACTCTTAAGATTATTTTTGATAGAGGGATAGTCTTGATTTTAGTAGAAATAAATAAGTGCAAACAAAACTATTTCTCTGTATAATCACAAGTATCTGGCCATACATATAATTTCTTCAGTTCCACTTTCACTCTTTAGTACTCAATCAGGCTTTGAGACATTGGCATATACAATATGATCTCAGGTTGTGGAATTTCTTCCCTACCCATATATAGAACATAAAATTATCCCGGCCAAGGTAACATGAGCTAATTTGTGTAATATTCAGAATGCTCTTTAAGACATTGATTCAGAACAACAGAAAAACTTACAGTCTGATCCAATCCACATATTCTTCCCAACAACTACCTTACTCCATGTGAGAGGTTTTATTTGAACCCAAAATTGCTTCTCTCCCTCAGATTCTTATTTTCTACTTTCTGCAAAAGAATCACTAGGGAACCTCTTTTACTGCTAATTTGATGCGATAAGAGGAAGCTGAAAGTTATCTTGGCCTAGATGTGTGCCTATGCCTTAGAGACGCAGTCTCTATCATTAGCATCTGAGTCATTGTCAGTAATTACCCATTTCATCAGCACAGGTCTCTTTTGTTACCTTATGGAATTTTTTTAACCTTGTTTATATCAAGAGCTTTATCTGTTTCTTTTCAGGTGTCCTTCTGTTATTGACAAGATGTTACTTAAAACTTCTTACTTTCCTGTCCATTGTTCACCTCTCATAGGAACATTTATTTATTGCATGTTAGTTTTGTATGGGCTTTTGATCAGTATGAAGGTTAGTACAAACAGTTTCAGGTTAGGTCTTTTCCGCTACAGTCAATGGAAGTAGGCTTGACGTTATTTGCATAGTATGTCATGGTTATTGCCAAATCTGACTTCAAAACCATTATACATTCTTACAGGCTGAAATACTTGAATATCATTAGAGATAACCTGCATTCATTTTTGGCTTTCCCCCGCCTTAATCCTACAACGTTCCATTTGTAAATTTAGATTATTGATCCTCCCTAGAATCCTAGAAAGGATCAATAACTGCAGAACTAGATTTCTCAGGACAATTGGAGATATTTTAGTTGTAAGAAAAATGAGAAAAAGACAGTCAGTAGTGAGGGGATACTTGTCTTAACACACCATTGGAAACTTAGCTAGTGAAACTTCCTGTGCAGACAAACCTAGCCATGATGACTGCTACATGTTTTAGTTCTTTTTGCCAATTTAGGAAAGGGCAGGATCAATAATGCAACTTAAGGCATTACTATCAATGTCCTCAGTGATACCTTGCTCCATAATTTATGTGCCTCTGATGGTTTTGAAACAGCTGTTCATCTGACACTGCTCTCCATATTTGCCCTAATACTTTCCATGGGTTCTTGTAAAAAAAAAATTTAAAAATTCTGGTATCAGACTGCAAGTAATAAGCTAGTGTGCCAAAAACCCTGTAGTCAAAATAGGTATTCCCCTGATTACATGCCTAAACTAAAAAAACTCTGTGGCTAAAACACTGTTGTGGTTTAAGCCCAGCCAGCAACTAAGCATCACGCAGCCGCTCACTCACTTCCCCCCATCCAGTGGGATGGGGGAGACAATCGGCAAAAGAAGTAAAACTCGTGGGTTGAGATAAGAACGGTTTAATAGAACAGAAAAGAAGAAACTAATAGTGATAATGATAACACTAATAAAACAACAATAATAATAAAAAAAAGGATTGGAATATACAAATGATGCACAGTGCAATTGCTCACCACCTGCTGACCGACACCCAGTTAGTCCCCAAGTGGCAATTCCCCCCCTGCCCCCACTCCCCCCAGTTTATATACTGGGTATGACATCACATGGTATGCAATACCCCATTGGCCAGTTTGGGTCAGCTGTCCTGGCTGTGTCCCCTCCCAACTTCTTGTGCCCCTCCAGCCTTCTTGCTGGCTGGGCAGGAGAAGCTGAAAAGTCCTTGACTTAGTCTAAACACTGCTTAACAAAACCTGAAAACATCAGTGTGTTATCAGCAATCTTTTCATACCTAACCCAAAAAACATAGCACTATACTAGCTACTAGGGAGACAATTAACTCTAACCTAGCTGAAACCAGGACACACCTTTTTTTCCACTGAGTAGCCAGTTGAAGGAAATGCTGTATCAGAATCCAAAACTAAATTGAGAAATACTTTATAAGAGATTATCCTTCCAGTGTGTTTAAAATCTGTTAGTGACATAAAGGTAGAATGTTTTAATTAAAAGATTTACCTTAACGGTGCTATTAACAAATGCCTCATATAACATTTATGGAAAATCAATTTAGAGCTACTGCACCATCATAATTACAAATTTTAAAAAGTCCCTAAATGCTTATTTATGTAATAGACCATAATGGCTCTCAAGTGATCATTTGTATCTACCACATAAATAACATGCAGGTTTAGAAGCTCTTCATAACATGCATTTCCCTAGATTTCCCAATATGTATGCAAAAACTTTTCTTGGCCACTTATGATGTCATCAGATAATTTGATTGTTTATTTGGTGCTTTCTTCATTTTCTCATTTCTGAACAGAAACATAGCAGTTATTTTACTTTCTGTGTACTCTTTGCACAGGTACTCCAGTCACTTGTTAGCACCCATAGAACTTAGAAAGAGACATGGACTACCTGGGGATAAAGTTCTGATAATTGCAGTTTGAGAACTTATACCCTGACCTGGTGTGGTATGTCAAAAGTTGTTTCTGCTTTTTGTGAGTCAGGCAGTTATGCACAATACAGAATAAAAAAGTGATATAGCTTACCGAGTTTATTTAAAAGTGCAAAACAGAATTAGGAGAAAGGACTTTTTAAACAAGTCCTACTTGGCAAAATATAGCTTTAAAGAATGTTTTCAGAGAGATCAAGATATTGGTGAGCATTTTCGCGCAGAGTTCCTTCTGAAATAAAATGGCAAGAACACATGTTTGTTTAGAAGCCTAACAAGTGGTTGAAGTAGACTGGCATTTTGAACTGTCTGAAGATGTGTGTCTAATTCAGTCTGTACCAAGTAAGAGGTAGTACATAGGAAAAAACAGGACATAAGATCCTTAGACTGCACACATACAACTTATGCTAAATATTTAATCTTATATAAGAGAAAAAAGATCCAACTTCCCCTCCAAAAAAACCTTGACAGTACTAAAGACCATGATATTATTAGTGTCTAGTCAGGACAGTTTTGTGTAGCAGATAGTATAAGATTTTGATCAATGACTAATTTTTGATGTGATTATAAACCAAACAACTGTGTCATCTTTATATATCTCCAGTTAGGATTTTCTTTGTTATCTTCTTCAGCTTCCAAATACTGATTATAAGATTTAGTGATCTAATCACACAGGGCCATAATAATTTAATAAAATATAGCTAGACAGTGTAGCTACAATGTGAAAGTGATCACAAAAGTTTAAGTAGCTGGTACCGTCTTGAAAAGAATGTCTGTACTTACCTAGAACAGTGTTTCAAAAGACTTTATTCAGAGCTTTATTCAACAACAGGTGACCTGTATTTCTCTGACTAGTAATTGGTCAAACAGTTGCCATTAATATACAAGGACCTCAAGTGCCCTAACTGGATTGAGCATTTGCAAAACAGAAGTGCATCTGGACACTGAAAAAGCTTTTAAATCTTCCTGTGATGTGTGACATTCTAAGGAATGCCAGAGAGGCAGATAAAAATTAGGAGCAAAACACCTAACCCTTGTGCATGGAAATCATGCCCATGATGTCAGATGAATACTTAAAAATCCAGTATCTACTTAACAAAATATAAATGTAGGCTAATTTTCTTTTTCCATTTATAGCCATATTTTATGACAAATAGAAGGAACCTCATTAGAATGATTCATTATCAACTTTTGACTTCAGAACTCAATTCGTTCAATCACAGTTTAGAGTCATCTACAATAGTATACACTGGACAAATTGGAAGTAATATACTAGTTACTTTGAAAGACTGAACAGCAATACTATAATTAATTACATTGTCAAGGAGACTAATCGTTAGTAAGCTCACGTGTCCCTTTCTGAAACAATTGCAATAAGCTTTTCTGCATCCTAGATCTACTACTACTTACCCCTTCTAAAGCAGTGCAGCTGGCATCTCTATAAGCAGAGGTGCTGTATATGAATGTGAGGGAGATCTAATTACACATTGAATTATATTTTACTGAGCATCAAAGGAGAGAAGATCTTACCAAGTCTGACTGAACCAGAAAGACTACAAAGTGCTATTTACCATACTCTGACTCAGAGCACTAAAAAGCTAGTTTCATTAAGCCATGGATAAGAATTCTTCTGTACTTTCATTCATTTGACTTCACAAAAATTACATCAAGAAATGTAATTTTCTGTTAGGTTTTGTTTGTCTGGGTCAGTAAAATATTATCAGCCAGTTGAAATGGGCTGAGATTGAAAGCATTGCAAAAAATGGGAAATACGTCAAGAAAACATGCAGTGCTTTTCAAAATACTATATAAAATCATCAACATAATTAAGAAAAGAAGTTTAGACATAGATGGATAAGTAATAGTGAATGGTAAACAATGCTGGCAAAAACAGTCATCTGAAATAGGCTGAAAATTCTGTGAACTATACTCAAGAACTCATTTGTGTTAACACATATTCTTTTAAAGCAAAAAACTAAGGAAACCTGTAACCAAATACATGTTTAACTACTGCTAAAGTGCTTATATATTTAAAGTAAGTAAGAAAGTGCATGTACATGAGACAAAAATACTCTGGGAGACATATAATAATTTTCCTAAAGCTAACAAATGTTCATCCTGTTCTAGAAGTATGGTGTATGTGAAAATAATTAAATAATTATTGAAAAATTCAAAGATATTACAATCAAGAATTTCAAGCTGCTATAATCTTTAACTGTGTGTTTTCAGATCAAGTTACTTTGCTTTTAAATTCCCTTCTTAACCACTACGACAGGAATAGCTCTCTGTCATGGCCTAACTCTTCTGGATTCAGTACATCTATAGTGCCAGCAAAATTATGCAATTCCTATCACAGATTACTAAAGGTCTTACTTACTTTTTCTTATTGGCAGAACTGGGCTCTAAGTTGCTGTAAACTAAATGTTGTCAACAGATTGTCAGATAAAATAAAACAGTTGATAGCCATTGTGTCAATAAATGATTACAGATTTTGAAGCTTTAAAGATTCAACTATAGCTCCTAGAGAACATTTAGTGTAAGCTTTTAATTGCCATATGTTTCCACCACCAGAAGATTTCCCTTTGAAACCATTCTTGTCTGTCATACTGTCTTCACAATGACTATCAACAAAGTTGAACTTTTTAATACATATTCAACCACTCATCTTGAAAATATCTAGTCAATCATTAAGAACAAGTTACATGTTTGTGAGCAATAGAATTCATGCTCTCTCTCCTTTTCCAGTTCATGAACTGATTCCAATTTCAGAGACCATATTCTGTATTTCCTTACTAGCTATACATGTAATTTGATCCCAAATATGATAATTCCTTTAAATTCCATGATAGCAATCTATTCCTCTTACTCTGCACAGAAAGATGAATAAACCAGCTATTTAGACTATGCTTAACACTAAAGCTCTGTGGAAGATAAATATCCAGTTTCGTGGCAAGTTTTGAGGTTTTTCTTTTTGCTTTTGATCTGTATTAGAATGCAAAGCAATAATTTTTAATACAGTATCAAAGGAGTGCTGAAATATCTATGAAGAACTGAGTTATCAAATTTGCCCATTTTTTTTTTTCTTTGTTTCTTTGCTCTCACACTCTTCTTCCATTTTCTCAAATATTAAAAGCTACCAGAAGGCTCAGGATTAAAAAAAAAAATCCTTCTTAGTGAAAGAAGCCACTGTATCTCTGTGACACATCACGTTCAATAAACCCATGTTTCAAAGAATTTTCATTTAAATAAAAGGATGCCAGTTATCCCTTTTTATTACTATGCATGTCGTCTCACAGAAGAGCATTATGGCTTATTGGAGAGAGCAGTATGGCAGAAATTGGGGCAAGGAGGTGCAGGGCAAAAATTCCAAGGTAAAGAGTTCTCCATTGTTATGTGTTTGCTCTAGTGCCTTTCACAATACTGTAGGTAGAACCTTGTGCAGCTCTTAAATGAAAAATTAATGTCTAATTCATTATCCAGCAGCTCACTAGAAACTTTTGCAAAATAGCATCTGTGTTTACACAAGCAGACATTCCCAATACATCTGTATATGCTGCACATGGTAGTAAACTTTCTGCAGTTGGGTCCACCTCTGTGTGAACATTGCATCTGTCAGGCCAAGTGCAGATAAAAATCAAGTTATATTTGGCTACAGATACTTTCTGAACTTTCAAAGCACTACTAACAATCTAACATGATCTTCAGATGGCAAATGTTACTAACAAACACTGTTGTGTCAATTAAGAAATCCCAATATCACAACCAAGGATATTCATATTGTTTTCCTTTAGCCAATACAGCATCTTAAGTCTTATCCACAGATTGAAACCCATGTGTTCAAACTTTTACAATAGCTAAAAACATGATAGAATTTAGGTGTTCTCTTTGAGCCGTACAACACAGATACATATGGGTGCTTTACACTTTCACTTGCTCCTGTTAGGCACGGTGTTGAAGAAAGAATAGATGTCTGTAGACTAAAAGAACTAATTCAACTTATGTCAGCCTCTCAACACTTTAAGAACCAGACTTCTGCTTTCCTATTTCTCCTTTCTGTGAAGACACAGCTTGTCTTCTGCCATTTCCATATTGAAAGTGTCTCCTGATTTGCAGACCTGAATTTATTCCCTGCTCCAGACGCTCTCTTCCTCAGTCATCTTTCTGTTTTTAGCCTAAAATCTTACCTCTAGACATGTTAAGTACAGATACACTGAAATGCTGACCCTTGCTCCAATTTTTGGCTGCCATGTAGCCTTCCTTTGGATTGTCATATTTCCTACTCTCCCTAGTTTTTTATCTTAGGTCATTTACACTGCAAGAACAGATTCTGTCATGACCTGGAACCTCAAGCACCTAATCTCTGAGCCTGATCATGCACCTCTCTCAATCTTAATTTGGTTGTACCACTGGAAAAAGAACAGAAATTATTACCTTGCACTAGAATATTATTCTAAGTAATCTTTTCCCCGAATTTTTGAGATTGGATGTTGATGAAGAATGGTGTATTTTCATCTTTTCTTTAAATAATATCACATATTCTTTTTCTGAAGATCTCAAAAAGAACCACATCTACAAATTAACTCTGAGATTTCAGTTCCAGCTATTGGTTTTTTCTTAATACTCAAGCTGCATTATATTATTTTGATGCTTGTAATAAGGGATGTATATATCATTGAGCTCTCTGCTGCCGCACTAAAAATCATGGTCTGTCTGTCTCACGACTACCAGTTTAAAAATCAGATTGCAATAACGCATTTTATTTTCCAGCTAAACATATATTTAAATATTGTATGAAGCTGGCTCCCTTCCAACATACATTTTATTAAAGCCAGCTGTGAAGTAATTATTGAACATGATAAAAATGGCTTTTGAGAGTGGAACAATATGAGTTTTGTTCAATTTTGGTTCACACACTGAGCTTTGACTAAATACCACATTCCAAGAACTCACTCTCTTATGAAATGGAGTCTCTGAACAACTTCAGAAACATGATTTCTGAGAACTGTGGGAATCTAGGTCAAGGACTGATTGTAGCAGAATTTATTCACATAAAGCAGTATGCTTTTTCCTAAATAAATAATGTGCTTTCAAGCACCAATGAAGGCAAAATAATGAAGAAAGCACAAGCAAGGCAATTCAGTGTGAGAATAATAATATACAATATAAAATGCAAACTATATTGCATATATAGTTTCTTTTTACAGAAGTAAAATGTTTTCTTTCTTTGGGATTTGTAATCTAGTCACATTCTGACAGAGATGTTATATATTTCTGATGGTTTTACCACCTTTTATATGCTTTTTAGGCACATTTGGATGTAACTTTTTATACCACATGAACTTCTCGCATGCATTTGCACGAATATCTGAGGCATCCGTTTTTAGGTATAAATGATAAACAATTGTCTCCAGGAGGAGCATGGCCTAATTTTGAGTTCTTTATGATTATTCATATGTTTTCTAAAAAATAAAATTCACTATTCTAGCAATAAGATGCTATTTAGTTCTGCATTTGCATGCGAATGGACAAAAGTAAATTCCTACACATATCTGTTGCTGGCTAGATGCAGCCCAGCTGCTCCCTGTTAAAAATGGTGATTAGAAATTAATATAACTATCCCATGCATTCATAGCTTGAGATTTGTAATATATAAAGAACAATCATTCTTAAAGGGGCCATGCTTGTGAATGCTGTGTTTAATTAATGCCCAAGGGAAACAGCAAAAGAGGAGGAGGAAAAGTACTGCAGCTGAATTTATTCTGAAATTGTAGTGATGTTAAACATTGCATGCCAGGTTTAATGGCATGTATTCATCTAGCTAGCAGTGTCTTACTCAGAAAAAATGGTGCTGCCTGCCTTCAGGAGACCAGAATTTTGAAGTGAATTTGGGAGTACACAGTAGATTACTATTTTATTTTCTCTATTGACTTATTCTAGGCCTGTCACCGCAAACACCCAAGCTCCTCCTTGTATGCAGATCAGCTTTGTGCATGGGATACACAGAATTCTTCTTTACCTGTGGTAATGCCTTTAGGCTTGTGATGAGAAGGACGCCATGTCGCAGCAATCTGTACAAGTCATACCAATCATTTATGTTGAGACTGACACTTCCCTTTTTATTCCTAGCTGCTACTAGTATGTGTGAGAAGATAAAAGTATGCATGCTGTGAAGCTGGTACATGCAACAGCTACATTTAGAAAGAGTAAATACTGCAGTAGATTAAAGTGAAAGATTGAAATCTCATGCTCATCCTAAAAAATTGGCTTTGTATTATAGGGAGAGATTTGAACATCACTGCAGAGGTCAAAAAGTTTAAAAAAAAAAAAAAGTATAAAGCAAAACCAACAACGTGTTACTATACCATGCAACGGTGCATTAGTACAGCAGAAAGCACCTTCATACACATGCCACAAAGAGGATTACTCACTGCAGCAGTCTCAGGCGAGGCTCTGTTTGGTCTGGAAGTTGCAGCCAGAACACAAGACGACTAGGATAAGAACAGGGTTAGATCCTACCTGTCCCACTGTGGGCACCAGCAGAGAAGAAGCCCCAGCCAAAACTAGCAGGCTTAGTTGTAAGCCAGTCCTCATGCAGCAGGTACCTTAGGAGAAACAGACCAGGCTGGTGTCGGTAAAAGAAACCCATGAGATCAGGAAACAGTGTCCCTCACAGCCACTTCTGTCCTTAGCACAAAGGAAACGGCTATGAAGGCCAAACTTCTTTGCTTGTTATTTTTTCAAAGCTCAGCTGTGAGACTTGAACGGAACACTAATAAAAAAGGTCCTTTTGTGTGAGCAAGAGCTTCTTTTGTTGAAATATAAATCTGGGAAAATATAAAAGTTCAAGCCCAAATATGTATTTCTGATCACATCGGTAAAAATTTCCGTACTGCCAGTACAGAAATATTATTTCAATATGTAAATACAAAAAGACTAGCATACAATAAATGTCAGACTGAAGCATTATTTTATCTTTATCATTTAACTATGAACACATAAACACATAAATACCTGCAGATGGGAAAGTGCCAGGGGCAAAACCGCAGGGGCGATGAGCGCAACCCCAGGGGATCTCGCCTGACTTGGCCCAGAGCACCGTGATGCCGAGGAGCCTCCAGCTCTGCTCAGCACCTCAGCCATGACGCCAGGCGCACCACGGGGCTCTGCGGCTGGCCTCCCTGTGGCAGGAGGCTGCAATGGAAGGCCGCGTCACCCCCAGGCCCCTTCCCACCCAAATTTTTACTGTGATCTTTGTTTTCCCATCTGCGAAAGTGGACAACCGCCAAGTCCCCGGCCCTGCACGGCCCCAGGCTGGGCCCCGCGCTGCCAGCTCTGGTCCTGGGGGAGCCTGCCCTGACTGTGCCCGCAGCCACCCAGGCAGGGCCCTGTCCTACCCAGCGGGGCAGCCTGGGGTGGGCGCAGCCCCAGGGGAGCAGCCAGGCCCCCGCGCCAGGCAGGGCAGCGGGGACAGGGATGGCCCAAGGCCCCTGGCAAGGTGGCAGGGGCCATTGCAGGCCCTGGGCCTCTCCCCACGGCCACCAGTGGGACAGGGCTGCCCTCGTGGGCTCTAGGCCAGAGCCCCAGAGGAGGGACACACGATGTGATACAACTGACAGCGCGGTGGTAAGCGAGGCATGAGATGGGATGCCCATCAAGCATCTCAGGGGGAGATGCCCATCCTTAACCGACACCATCTACACTAGATGTCTGGACCACACTAACCATTTATACACTCAGTGTAGCAGTGGGCATCTCTAGAGGACACCCCTCCTGAGGACACGTATCTTCCCGTGAATCTGTGGACACCTCTTAGCTGCTCACTACAGAGCAAGCTTTGGTGGCTTGGGCAAGGTGCCTGGCTTCTCGCTGGCTGCAGTAGCTGGATCTTATTCCCAGATTGCCTTCCACATCCGTGTTCATAGGCAGCATGCTGAGGAATTTTGTCTTTTATTCATAATTTAAAAATGGTTGCGCTCAAGCAACATTCAGACTGAAGAAATGCTGCCATGTTGGTCTTGGTCCTTCTCTCTGTTTGGGAACACTACGGTAATCGGCAGGCAAGTTTGTTTTCCATCTTGAAAAGGTATTTACATCACAGATGAAGGATGCCTCTATTCATTCCAACACTTCCAAAATAGTTTCAAATTTCTGCTTCAGGAGTAACACAAGGACAGCATGGGGTGACTTTCAACTTCAGGCAAATTATCCGTCGCATAGAGCTTCAGATAAAATACCTGCATGCTTCTTCACCAAGGATCTCTCCCACAGACCGCAGCCTGCATTGAGATCCCTATTACTGCAGATTCGTTCATCATCTTCATAAGCTGTACGTGTATCTTGACTGCAGTATAAAAATATCCTCCAAGTCAGCTTTCAGAAACCATCTGCTTCCTGCAGTAGAGAAGTAGTACTTGAGACCAGGATTCTTCAGAGCAGCTATTTTCACGCTGTGGTGACTACTGTAGTTTACAGACTGCTGTAGCTATGTTGCCCTTACAAAAAAAAGTTTGACTTTTTGCCCAATTTCTCCTTCAACAAGAAGGCCAACCCGCAGGCCCTGACATCTGCTGCAGTGTGGCAGAGGGTGATGTGATTCATTCAAACTCTAAAGCTGATGGTCACTCGAGTGAATAGAAGAATGCTCTTTGCAGCTGGGGGAAAAGGATTCCAGACCATTGCACTGCAACACCTTTGAAGCCTGAATCAATGACCTTAGGGCTGATCATAAACTGATGATTAACTCTGATATTTTGAATTTATCTTTGACCAGCTAGTGTTAGCAGTTTCCCTCATATATCAATAACAAAACAATGTCTCAGTAGCACTATATAACCTGCAGAAAGGGAGGCTTATCACCAGGAGCAGGAAAAAAATGTTTAGACAGCCATTTAGAAAATAGAGCAGATAGCTATATTTAATTTCTGAAAGTCTCAGCTGTGATGCCACTCTCAAATAATCATAACACAGTAGCAGTAAGATATGCAAACTCAAAGTACAACTCTCAGCTCTGATGTCACCCTCAAATAATCATAACAGAGTAGCAATAAGATATGCAAGCGTAGAGTACAATTGAACCTTTTCTGTAATTGTATTAGTTGTTTTCTGCATTTGTTCTGTGTTAGAAATTAATAACTTTTCAACAGGTTTTTGAGGAAGATTTCCTTGTTTTTCATCAGGATATGTACTATCTTACCTAGAGACACTGCATTAGGAAATGGCAAAACCTCTCTGAAATCCTATTTTTTCTTTTTCAGTAAGGCTTAATAGAACTGGTAGAAAGAGCAATAACATAATAGAAACAGTATATATTTTCTCTGTGGGGAATGCAAAAAGAATGCAATGCTTTAAATTTTGTAGATTTTTTTTTACTTTTCCTGAAAAAGCAATAAGACATCTGTGACATTCTAGTTAGTCTAACAAAATTATGAGTACTGTTCTTAAAAGAAGCCATTTTAATTCTAAGAGTTTTGCTGCAATTCCTAATGCAACACTGACTGGCAGTTCATGAGAAGAATGAAACCATTCCAAATCTGCAGAATCTTTCTTTTTCCCTGTGCAACCACTATGTTCTCTAGGCTAAAAAAGAAATAGGACAAGCAACTATACCACTGAGACTGAGAGCTGGGCTTATTAGGAAAGGTAAGCTAATAGCACTTCCTAGAGACATTGGTAGGTTAGCTAGGATTTGTGCAATAGCAGTGTACAGGTAATATACCCAATTCACCTTCTGTCATATCAACTAGTGTCTCAAAAGAACCATATAGCGATTTGGGGTTTTTTGTGTAGGCTTTAAAATGCTACATTTTTTGCTTTTTTGCATTCTTCTGAGACTTAAATGTCACATTCTTGATGGTTCATCAACTTTCAGGGCCAAAAGGACAGAAGTCTGACACGATACAATACAACAAGTATGTTACAACAGATGTCTATGCTGCAAAACAATTTTTTTAAATGAAAAACAGTTTAATAATAGAAATAAAATTAAAATCCCAAAGAGAACCAATCTATTTTTCAATGCATAAACATTTTCTTTAAATAAAAAAAAAAAAAACAGAAAATGAAAAAGAATTTTAAAAGGGTTGAAACAACTTTTAGCTTTGACCATCTAATCATGAAGTTCATAAAAATGGCAGATACTTATTTAAGGGATTGATTTAAGTTCACCTGCCACTTAAGTCTTCCCAAACAGGTTATAAATATGTATTATTGTCACTAGGTGGTTTTATGAACTTGCAACTACATGCTTAGATGCTAATCTCTTACTAGCCTTTTTAGGGGAAGCATATCATGAACAGCTGAGAGTAATTTCTGAGAAACCTGAGATAAAAGACAGGATCCAGTATTTGCACTCTTGAGAGAAAGAAGCAGAATAAGTGACCTTTCTGAATCAAAAGCTATTACTCAGGAAAAGAACATAATGGGGAGATCTTATTTTGTTATTAATTTCTACATTTTCCTGTTTTCACTGTTTATGCTGTAAGAATGCCTATACAGTTGATTTTTTTAAAAGGGGCAATTTGACTGATTAAACCAGGCTGCTGCACTTTAAATATGCAACTGGTTACCATGGCAACAGTTTTACTTTGACACACAGCTTATCTTGTTTTAAGGAGTGCAGCCTGTTGTTATGGCAATTTGGAACACCACTATTTTTTCCCCCAAAGAAGCATAACACAAGATAATAAAACAGTAGTTAAAATGAGTTCAATAATTAAAAATCGAAACCTGATTTAATATCTTGTAGAATACTGTTGTTCCTTGAATTTAACAAATGAAACTTGACTGGAACAGAGAAAGAAAGAACCAAAGTTCACAAAGAAATAAGAACAAAGGATTATATTTTATACCACTGAGAGGCAAAGGTAGATTATAGAGACATTTTGTAACAGATGAAATTTCACTTGTTAATCCACTGTTTTCTGCCTTCCTGAAGAAACACATTACTTTGTCTCACAGATTTCTTCATGAACAAAATCTAAATAAATGGATATGGAAGGACCAATGCAAATTATCCCCTGAAGCTCTTAGCATTACAAACAGGATGAATATTCTAACTGAAATTTCAGGAACCGTAACAGTAAATGACGAGAGTTCTGCCCTAAAATAAACCTTTTTCAAAAAAGAAACATTGTTTAAGAACCTAAATGTACACACTTCTCCCTACTGATACAAACACTTCACATTACATGCTAAGTAATCATGCACAAGCCTGCACATTTTAAATAAGAATGAAATCTGTATATATGCCTTTTGCTACAGGCATATTGAATGAGTGCCTATACTTTTGTCTTCATAAAAAAAATCATGTTTAAGCATCATTTTCTTCCATCCACAGTGTTTCTACACCTGGGTCCGTATACACATACATTGGACCATATATAATGGAGAGATGGTGCAAGACTTTTCTTCAGTAGGAATTTTATCCTTTCTTCTCTGCCAGATTTATTGATAGAATTCAGCTGCCCTTTGTCTCAATTAAGTATTTACCCTAGATACAAAATTTCCCACCATTCTAGACTGCACCTGTAATAATCAGAAATGATTCTCAATTATCTGGAAGATAATGGTGTAAGTTTCTGCTGCAAACCAGGGATTTGAAATTTGATATTAGGAAAATGTTCTTTTTCTGCAAGAAAAAACATGATTCAGCACAGTATTCACAATCTCTAGATTTGATTTAGGTCCAACACACGTAAGGACATAACTTTCTTAATATTTTCTATTGGAGATGTTGAGCTAGTTTACATATACCTCCTTTTAAAGTGCTTAGTTCTCCCTACATGTGTTATAAGGAAATTGAACATTTTGAAGTTAAATGTTACCTAAGTCCACCTCCTTTTACAAGTTTAGGTTTTAGCGGGTTTGGAAAATTTTGCCTGAAATATGGAAGTTTGTTTTGGGTTTTTTGGTGTGGTTTTTTTTGGTTTTGGGTTTGTTTTTTTTTAAGTAAGTAGCCTGTTTTAAGTTTTACTATATATTAATTTTTTGGTATTTACAGGATTTGTTCTGCGATAGTTGCTGGTGGTTCTCAATATCCCTATCACTATTTCAGTCTTTACTATGAAAAAGAAATTATTTAGTATATGAGATTTATCAACTTAACTTTGAAATTCCTCTTTTATTTATAATTTTGTCTGTAAATAAACAAACAAGCCTTAATAGGTGTGATGTCTCCAAAGACATTTACAAACAGTATTCTAGATAAATAATATAGGTAGAAATGATGCACATGATGAATTCACTACCTGAACAGCCATTTTGGGAAGCAAATATGAAAAGAGGGATTTTAGATCAAATCTGAATGTTGTGCCTCAGGCCTTTCTCTTCTTCTTTGCAATATCATCAAAGTTGCTTTGAGTTTTCCAATTAGCTTCTTTAAAACACTCTTACTGTCTTCTCTCCTCTCTTTTATGCCTTATTTCCCACCCCCTCTAATAACTATCAAGAAGCCTAACAACTATTAGTCCCAGTCTTGTCTGCTTTCCAGTGGTGACTGTGAATTTAATTTCTTTCTGAGCTTGTACCTTTGAGAGCTTCATTCCCTCCAGCATTCTGCTTCCTTATTTCTGTTTCTCAGTATTTTCCAATCTTACTCATAATACACAAGGATAGATGTGGTTTCAGATGTTCCTTTCTCTTCAAGAAAATCTTACTGCTGTTTTCGTTGCAGAGAACACGAATTTGAAAAGACAGTGCAGGAACATTTTGCTGTACTTCATATATCCACAGAAAGGAGGGGAAAAATATCAGTCTGAAGCAGTTCAGCATAAAGCTGAATGTAGTTTACAAGATCAAATATATATGGCTGGCCATGACAAAGGTAGCAGAGGCAGCTAAATGTCTTTTGACTGTCATTTTATGGGTGACTGCAGATGTATGAGGGGCAGATGTTTTCCATTTTGCCAAGAGCTACACAAATCTGTGATCTGGCAGTGAACTGGTATATGAAAGAATAAACAGTGATCAGCTCATATAAGACATCAGCTTTAAGTATTTGGTATTTTTAAGCACTCTACCAGTATTAGCTATTAGTTCTTACTACAGGCCTATGAAGAGGAGGATTACTGTTTACCTCTGTGTTCAGGTAGACAGAAGAAACCCAGACTCAGGGGTGAGGCACCTCCACAGATGCCTTTGAGTCTCTGGTCTAAGTGACTTGCCCAGGGCTGTGCTGAGAAGCTGTAGCAAAGGGTGGGACTAGCACTCACTAGCTGCCTGGGCTCTACCCACTTTCAAGCCCCTAGGTGACAAGCTCTTCAAGAACTGAAGTTTTTAGTGTCACCCCTATTCTCTGACCTTCTACCAGTGGAATTCAGCATTAAAAAGCTGGTTTGAATTGCAGACATGCAGCACCTTCCAATATTTATGTGAGCAGACTGGGGAATGCAGTTTATATTGAACAACTGAGAAATTCATCTTATTGTTAAAGATATTAAACAACAGCTTCTAAGTTTCAGATTATTTCTTTAAGCTACTTGGATATCAGCCTCATGCATTCCTAATTGGAATATTTCAACAATATGACTATTCTTTCTGAAATTAGATTTGCTTATTACTTATGTCTCTTGATTGTTATCACTGCCTTTCTACTTTCTTTTTGATTCCTGTTCTTTTAGTCCTGTGCTTTTTCGCTTGTCATGTCCTTTCTTTTCTATATTTCCTTGCTTATCATTTTTCAGCAACAAATTTGGGAATTTAGCATTCCACAGATAAGGTTATTAAAATGCCATTTAGTAAGATAATAATGGGAGATTAACAAGTGATAACAAAGAGGAAACACATTTTACTTACTGGTTCGATAAACAGTTAATTTCTGCTAAATTCAAGAACGATCTCTACCAAGCCCATGTATGATTTCTCTACACAACCATTAGTTTTGTGATGCAATCAGTAGATTTTAATTTATATCTTAGAAATTCTTCCACTTTAGCTTTTACAAGGCAGCTGTACAGTCAAATGATAGCCGCACTATTTGCTCAAGCTAAGCAAAACAAAAAGGGTGGAAGCTTTCCTCAATAATAATAATAAAAAAAAATAATCCTTTAGGTCTGAATCTTACTTATGCCCACATCTTTAGATCACTGCAACTGATGTCCAACTTTCCATTTATAGATGATCATTACCATTATCACATTCTCTAACACTGTCACAAATGCTTACCTCACTAGTAAGTCTGGATGCCCCCTAGCAATTACACTGAATAAAATCCAATTGCAGAAGGAATGCTGGTGAGCATGATATACAGTCAGAGCAAATTGAAATGGCATTTCAAAATTTTGCTCGATCCTTTCTACTCAGGCCAGTCCAATTACTCAGCTTGTTCTCATTACCTCCTTTGATATAAGTATTTGATGGTTTGCTGCTGTGCACATTATTAGACAGAGCTGGCAGCAGTTTGCAGTTGCTCTATGAAGAATCTTTTCCATAAGGAGGGAAAAAACCAACCATGTACTAACTAAAGGTGGACACCATAGGACTCTAGTCTCAGATCTCACTTTTGCCATTTATTGTATGGACATGGAAAAGTAAATTTGACAAAGTCATCAAACTGTCAGATTTCTGTTTCAAGAAGGATGGTAGGCCATCAGTGCTATTACTACTTTACTCTGAGGCACCAATAACAGCAGTGAGACTTGGGGTTAACCTAGGCAACTACTTCCAATAATAGTTTTATCTGTTTATTGAGCGGGTTATTTTTTTAAGAGCAAGACATTAGAGATGGTGCAGCTTGCAAACTCTGTGTGGGCCACAACTAGTGAAGTAAGCAGGAACAGCTTTAACTACACTAGAAACCTGCAACATCAGCTGTACACGATGCAGAAATCTTTGGAACAACAGTGCAATGTGCCTGCAGCTTCATCCGTCCCTATACTGTAGAACAGAATGATTCTCTGGGGCCACTTGACTTCTGTGTCTCTGGTACTAATGTAATGTTTCTTCTCACTGCTTTCTACTCACTTTCTTCCCAGCATCCCTTAGCACAGCATCCTAGTACCCTCAAAGGCTACACATAGCTTTACTCAATCGTTCTCAGTTGTCTTCATGCTCCAGAATCAGCTGCAGGATGTGGTAGGAAAGGTTGCATTGCTGCTAGCACATAGGATTCTGTGTGCATATAGAATCAAAGGGAGGCCAAAGGATCCCCAAAAAAGCAAGAAAATAAGGTCTCCTTTCTTTGGGGGAAATCAGTGTTCAGCAATTGTGACATGCAAAGAGTTATAAGTTTGTTAAAATACATAGGTGTGGTGCAGAAAGGGGAAAACAAAAGGTGGAAATAATTAGGAAACTGCTTTCCTTTTTTAGAATTTGATATATCAACATTCAAAGTTTTATCAAAAAATAAACACTTGACCAATTCCATGGGTACAGGAATAGGGAAACCTATTGACTTCTCAGGCAGGCCCTCCTTGAAAAAGCTAGTCAGTTGGCAGTGGGAAACTTGACTGGATTGACAGTGATGACAATCCATGGAAAGACAAAAAGAGGACAAACTCAAGAACAGAAAGAATGTTCCATTCTTTATTACTGGCCAAGAGTGACTGTGCCTCTCTTCCCTCCTCCTTTCTGAACCTGCTAATCTGAACCTGTGCACCAGTTTTGTCTTGAGGGGTGCTGGGAAGCTCTTGTTCTCTCAAACCTCTTTTTCCTGCACTCCAAAGTTATTTATTAGATAGCATTGCCTCTGATCATTGCCTATGGTTGGACTGGTGGTTTTTTTTCCCCATCAGAGCCAAAATGGAAGAGAGCTGATGAAAGAGGCTGGCCTTCTGCAAAGTATCATGGAGGTGTAGAGTTAGATGTAATTTTAAATATTTAAAAGTTTAACAGAACTATTGGCTAGGAAGTTAGAATGCATAAGCATTCAGAAACTGATATTTTGCTTGCACCACATCAGATTTACTTCTTTCTTTGTCAACAAAGCTTGGGAAAGGAAAGAGACTGAAAAAATTCAACTCAACCCTATGAGCAAGTGGAGACAATTTACTCTAACTATTCAAGGGCAAGAAAGTTTGTGAAGCTACACTGGCAAGACGCCAGTGCCTAGCTTGCTAAGCTTGAGTTGTAGCCTTTCACTTTAACGTATGTCTGGCTTTAGTCACTTGCATATCTTTAAATGCACAAAACCACAGTCCACTCAAACCTAATATTGTCCACCTCTGAAAAATATATAATTGTCCAGACAATTTAATATATGTGAGCAACAGTTATGTGAATACCGAATTTAATGGATTAAATACAAAGCAAAGCTTGACAAGCTGAGCTTGAAGCACAGGGGAAAATTAGTGGATGAGAGAGAGAAACATCTGAAGCTATGCTGGAATTCTTTCCAGTTTGCACAGAAAACTTCAGAGAGGAACACAGACCCACAAAAAAAAAAAAAAAAAAAAATCCAAACCAACAATTTCTCTTTCCCTGTGTAAATTCTTTGTCATCCTTCAAAGTTTATCATCAGATAAAAATCAAAATAATCTTCATGTTAAAATTAGATGGAGAAAGGAAAAGAGATAAATTCCCTTGATGCGTTAACATCTGAAGTGCAAGCTCCATGTTAGACATTTAAGGACATGGACATTTATTCACTTGGTATCTTCAGTGTTTTAAAAGATGTTACTGTCTTCCCTTCCCTTCCTTTCTCTACCCCTCTCTCTGCCAGACCATACCTGCCCACAGGAGTGAAGCAGAATACCTTTTATCTCCTCACCCACACCTCTCAAAATCAATTGCTTAGCTTTACATTGCTAAACAGGTGGACTTCAGGCAAGCTTCAAGACTGTGTACTGAAGCAGCCAAGAAGCATCTGGTTGCTTCATTTTGCTAACTCTTCTGTGGAGACAGTAACATTGAATACAAGATAAAAATGGGTGTGTATGTTTGGGAACTTATACTGTTTTAGAAAGCTTCTTTAGAATATGTCTTCCAGTGCCCTAATTTCTGATTCTCCAATTACACGTGATTAATAATAGGCTTTGTTTTACTCACAGTCAAGTCCTTAGCAAAATTTTCACTAAATCCAGTAGAAGCAAAATTATGCAACTATTTCAATTAAGGAACAGTTTGTATAAAATAATATTTACTATTCTATTTGAGCTATTACCACCTACATCCTTCAGTGAATTTATCTTTTAAAGAATGCAGTTTGATGGTATGCTGCAAGATAATTCTTTTGATGGTATATGGACATTAGGTTTTGTGCACTACCACAAAGGAACCGCTAAAAGACACGTTACTCTTCTGCCACTCTGTCTCTGCCACTTTTGTTAAGGGAAATTGTCATGGCAGTCTGAGCTCTGAAGGCTTTCGTTAGCTCTGTTTCCATGTTAGTATTGTCAGATGATGGTTTGACATGTCATTTAATATTTGAGAGAGTAATTATATATTTTCAGGGTTGATTTTTTTCTTTTCCATTGCAGGCTGAATTTGCTCAAGTTAAGGTTTTCAGAAAGTGCATTCAAATAGGAGATTTCTCTATGTTATATTTATTTCATGTTTTCTTTTTTCAGCATTATAGGGTGACTGAACCTATTTTGCCTTAAACATGAACAAAAGCACCCTTTCCATTCCAGCAGTTATACTGTGCTAAAACTTTTTTCCATGTTCACTTTTGATATTTAAACATAGAATTTTATGTAGATTTCTCTCCCTCGCAACCCTGGACTATGGATTACACAGTGCATTGCCGTCTCAAGACACATAAATTACTGCAGAATGAGTTAGCAGAGATATGAGAACTAATACATGATAAATTACACTGGGTTTCATTTTAAGGTAACATAGCTATGCTTCTGATACTCAAGCCACCAGGGATGCTACCCATGACACAGCACTCTGATATATGGATATGTACTTAGTTTCTTCAGATTAGTCTCCCAGCCTTAGGGAAACAAATAAACATTGTTAAAAGGATAAAAAAATATTGCAAATATTTTTTTTTCAAATGCCGTCTCAATCATTTTGAAACAAAAGAAAGAAATTTAAGCAAGTAAGCTTGATACAAGTTTAAATGGGATATACCTGGAAGTCTCCTACAGTAGGAAAAAATCTTAGATGGTTATCGGTTTCAAGCAGTGGAGGTATCTCTTTTAGCAAATGTAAAACTGAAAGTAATAACGAATTAGTCAAAAGCTGGGCTAAGAACAAACAACGGGGATATCTCTAAATTTTCTCCTATTTCTGTTCCCCATTTTGTTCTCTTGCAATATTCGTAGTTGTTCCAGTGGGAGTACAGCAAGGTGAATGCTCTGCTCCTGAGAATTGCACTTGGACAGACCATTAGTCGGAGTGGATGATGGACATCTCATTGTCTTCTACATTTCAGCATTTAGGGCGTATAAATACAAATTAATTGAAATTGATTCATATTGTTTTCGGAAACAATGGAAGCACAGCTACAACATGTATAAGCTTCTGTCTGTCTATTAACTAACTCACTGAAGTAATTTGTGCATATCAGATCTCTAAAATTGACCTGGCTGAACTAGTTCTTTTGGAAGAAAAAAAAATCACAGTTGGAATTAAAAATACATTTTTCCCATAACCAGAACATTAGTGTTAAAAATAAGAAAACTTGGTCACTGAATCAAATATGTAATTTAACTTAGGCAGAATATAAATGAAACGTATTAGAACAAATATTGCAGATACTTAAGTTTCTTTGATGCTTTTATTTCACACAGCCTTGTGCCTATAAATTCTGTGCATGACTCCAGACTACTAAAATGTTTGGGAAAGAATAATGTGGTAGTGACAATAAGAAAAAAATAATTGAAAAAACTTTTATCTTGGTGAAAAATGTTTGTAAACTCAAGTTAAAATATTCATTTATACAAGTTAAAAAAAAACCAAAACACATGAGATATTTTTTTTCTGCTGTGTTTTTCAAATATATTTCAGAACTTTTCTTAAAGATTTTTTGGCATTTTTTGACCAGATAAGGTCTCAGATTGCAAATACACCTGCACACTAATGACATGTGTTTACCATGAAAGTAGCTTTATTAAAATTGCATGTGTCAGAAAGTAACTGGAATGAGTAAAGATCTTAATCTAATGTGTTTGTACCCTACCATCTTTTACTGAAGCTGGATTTCTTGAAAACTTAACTCATAGGAAGACAGCTAACACTGAGCTTTTTCTTCTAAACCATTAGCAAAGAATTCCAGCAAAGGAGAATTCAGATATTCAAATAAACTGAAAATAAGAAAGACCCAGCTGTCAAAGACTGTGAGGACAGTCTCAAATGTTTGGGGTTTTTTCAGATGTTGACAGTCAGCATTCTGCTTCCTGCAGCAAGAGGGCATTTAGAGATCCTCACCAGTGAAAGTACTGTAGCTTCTAAAGCTGGACTTACTCTTTTGAAAACTAATTTTCACAAACAGAAAGTGGGGAAAAAACAGTCCAATGGTTCTGAAATGTAGCCAGCTTTATCTGCTTGTGAGGTAAGTCTCACTGAGTGGACAAGTACATTTCATGTATTTTCACTTATCTTGACCTGGATCAAGATTTTCTGATTTTCTTTATGGTTTTAATTTATTTAGCACTAAAATTTTGGTTTGTGTTGATTTGGGGGGGGTAGTACGTTTGGGGGGGGGGATTGTAGAATAGAGTGGAAAAGAGTATTAAATTGACTGGAGAGGAAGAAAGGAAGCTTTAATTTTACCAAGTGTCACCTCTACACACTTGTTTCGAGGATCAGTTCTATCTTGTTTTATAGCTCATTTCCATTTTATCTTGTGCACAGGTATGCACAATGTTGGTTATAAGGCTGCTATCTGTAGGACTGGCCATAAGACTGTGGCAGCAAAGCAAGTGGTGTTTTGCAGTCTTATGTTCCAGCAACTTCTCCTGCATTGTGGTTGAGCTATTTTTTCCATGGTGTGCTGTTCATCCTTTTTATGAAACACTGTAATAGAGCACGTATTCCACTAGTATTGTGTAGTTGGTCCATTGCTCTTGGGACAGCTTTTTAATCCTCACCACTCATTCATTGAATCCTAGCAATTTCACTTCTCTCAGTTTTAACAATGGGATCAGTAGCCCCTGATTTCACTGTCTTCAGCTCTAACACACCACTTTTTCTTTCTGGATTAATTTCTCTCTTGCACCTCTCTTATCTTTCCAGAATACAGCAAGCAAAATTATTCCACATCTCACATAAGCTTGTAATTCCCATCCACATTATAGATGCTCCATAACCACAATCATCTGAATGTGTACTTCTGTCTCTTATCAGTTTCATCAAAAGAGTCAGATCTCATCTATCCTTTTATCTTCTTATTATTCCTCGTCCTACTCTTAAACTTGCTCTCATACTGCCCTTTTACTTAGATGTCCTCCAGCCATAGATAAAAGTATTTATTTAAAACAATATTTTTTTTTTAAAACCCCACTTCTAATGGACTGCATTTCATCTTTGCACTAATCTCCATCAATGCAATGTGTCAGTCATGCTTTTTTAAATTTTTTTTTTTAAAGATAGGTTTAATTCATCCTCATCTCCTTGGAAACAAATGTACACTATATAGTGAAGTTGGTATTTTAAATGTTTCTGGAAAGTATAAGCACGCCCTTTTTCTCAGACTGCCAGTTTAGTGTTAATCATAGCTAATTCACTTAACAATAGTATGGATATCCAAGTGTGTTTCCTTCTTCAAGAATTCTACCATAGTCCATCATTAATTTATACAGTGTTAACAGTGTTATCTGATCATAGCTGTCATTGCCTGGACTGTACATCATATCACCTACCCTGGATTAGTATAGTACAGTAATCCATAATGAGTGTTGTGTCTGACAGGAAGAAAATGCAGGGTTTTTTCATATTCAGACTGTTTGGGAGGTCCCTTTGCCAAAATATGATCTTCAGAAAAATTCACAGACTTTTCTGTCTTTTATTCCACAGCAAGATTTATCTGCTAGTCCAAATTCCTGTGGATTTTTGTGCTTTCAATCCCTCTTCCTGCGTGAACCTCAGGCAACTAACATCCTTTGCAGTAGTCTTCAGCTGCATCCATCTCAATCAAGGGCAATTGTCACTAGCTGTAGTGTCAGAAGTTCAATAACCAACTAGAGAAAGTCTTGCAACAAAGAGCTCTTAGGTAACTCAGCAGAGAACAACCACAGCTGTGATTACAGTTAGAGAGGGATCACAAATGGGTAAGGTAGCCTCCTGCAGCCATTGGCGTAAATTAATTTATAAACAGATCCTATGTTGTTCCTTTTAATTTTTTAATGAGCAAATTAATATTCCATCCATCTTGCAAGCAATTTTTATTTCTATTTTTGTTCTAATAAGGTTGTGAAAATTAGTTTAAAAAACCTGCCTCCTCAATTTCTATTAACTGAATGTGTGAACAGTCTAACTACAGAAAATTCTATCCTCCTTCATTTAAAGGCACATTTTTAAATCTAAAATATGTTTAGCCACAACTGTCTTTTGACTGCATTATAGTTAACAAGATTCAGATTACACCCCAATATTTTTCTCAATATTTTGTCCTAATGGATATATTACTGTGATGCCCAATGAATGGTTAACTTAACTATGAACCTTTGCCTTGTAGGCTACACTGCCACAGTTTCACTGGAATGTATGAAAGCATGATTAGCATACATTAAAATAAATTTTTGTTGCTCTAGCTTTCTACCCAGCATTGGGTAGATATAAATAGTTGAAATACTTCCTTTTTTCTCAGATCAAAGGTGAGGAGAAAGGGTATTATTTTATCACAAAGAAAGTAAATTTCAAGCAGATCAGGGACCAGGGGGCTTTTTTTTCTCAGTGGAGAGGGGAGTCTCCTAAAGAAATCGGTTTCCTCTAAAATGAAAACTCCATCCCACCGCTCATTTTAAATTCAGACTGGATAGAGTAGTGAAAAATACCCAGTGGGACAACAATCGTTGACACTGTAACAGCATCTTAAAGACAGTGTGGAATAAACATGGGATACAAGAAAAAAACAAACAAACAAAACAACATCCACGCACAATCTGAACTTGACTGTGTTTGACCTCTATTCCCTGTCCTAAGCCAACTAGCATCTCTTTTGAGATAAAAGGACAGGAACATTGGCAGGTCAGATGCTAGAAGCCTGGTGTTGATCTGCAGACAGCAACTGGAGGAGGGAACCTGCCTGACATTTTTCTCTCCTCTGAATCCCCAGACAGACCTTATGGGAGCCAGTCTGTGGCCTGGGGCTGTGAGAAGCAGGAACAAGCTGTTCTTCTGAGAGTGGAAAAGGTGAACTGTTCAGCTCGTTGCAGGGAGGGGGAATAGCAAAATGTTGCTCTTTCCAGCCACTTTGATGAAGTCTTTTGTATACCAACATTTGGATTTTAAAAACAAGTCTTCTAATTTGTACCTAAGCTCTGCACTTTGAATTACATGCAATGCTTGTTAGAGTGTGCTGGGGTTCTTGACATTCACTTTATGCAATTGAGAAGAAAAGTCCTGCTGACCCTTTTGAAGGAAGCTACATGGACTGACAGATTTGGCAAGGATAAGGGGCCAAGAGGCTCAGCAGATGTCATAAGGACAGAGATGTATATTCTTTCAAAATCTATTTCTACATAAAGATGATATAACAGATGCAAGAAGCAAACTCTAATACACAGCTCTGCTCTGCAAAGTGACTGTCTGTGCCAGTGCACTAAAACCAGTCCTGCTGTGCACTGTAAATCATGTCAGTTCATGTTGGTGAAAAGTTTTATACTGTATAGCCTTGGCAAAACCAACACAATTAAGTCTGAATGAGCTGCAGTACCATTCCCTATCCTATATCAATAGAGGTGTTTAATCTATTTAATCATGTCAGTGCCAAATACACTAAAGTAATTGCATCATGGACCTAACAAAAGGGCATCATTTCACTTGCAACATTTTTATGACAAGTGATAATGTGCAACATGGAAAGAAGCCAAGAGTTTCTAATAGCCAAGACTGAGTTTGCTGAGCTGCATTTACAGGGGGAAAATCTGCAGTTGTAAACATTATTATTTTACATGACAAAAGAAATGCATATTTCTGAATTTAGTTGGCCACACTGAGGATTTCATTGTGTTGACCACATGAGTAGGAAGTAAAGTTAGTGTAGAGGGAATAAGAGCCTCCTAATGAGCAGATCCCAAAAGTCAAATATAACAGCTTCCAATGTATCCAAACCAGGTTTGAACTAAGTCCCTCGGAGATCCTGAAGACAAGCCTTTGTTCCGTACTGGACTGGTCACCAGAATTTATCTGTGACGGAGGAGGGCACTGCCCTGCTACGTAACAGCTCAGGGCGTTGTCTCCTCTGTTCCTGACTGAAGGTGATATGCCAAGGAGCAGGATGGGGGGCACCCCAGAGCCTTAACCACTCACTAGACCCCAGAAACCTGCTGCATTGGCAGACCACTGACTTTCTCAGTAATGCAGGCAACATGCCAATCTGAAATTGTGCTGCCTCAGTGCCAAGTCAAGTTCTGCTTCTGCATAAGTACTTGCAAGAGCTGCATCCATGAAGCTGGAGGATAAATATAGAAACTGCTTTTAAACCTGAAACTCAACAGCTGAGCAGCTGACACCATTATTTTGTGGGAACAGAACCCCCAGGACTGATTTACTTAAGCTTTTGTTAGGGCATGTAATGTCACATGCAAAAAAGTCATGTTTTGACTTTGCTTATTCTGGCCAGAACTAGTTGCCACTACACTGAAATAGATCACTCTGTAACCAGTGTGAAAGCTGTCAAAGCTCAAAATGAGATGCAGAATTAATCATCTGACCACTTCAAGGTCCAGCAGAGGTGTTTCTCTAATCCAGAGAGCCTTTTAAATCGTCAGATTTGACACCAGGAAAATGAAACGCATGAAGAGTTGGTAACTCTCTCTAACTTATCCCAAGTCCTTCACTGCCATTTTAAGGTTAAAAATTGCCTGAAATCAGCGATTCATATTTGGAACATATCAGGTACGTTTGATTTGGCAGGATGCAAGATATACGTCTGCTAAAAATACCTAGTCTACTCAGCAGTAGTCAAATGGTTAATTAGAATATGTGACTACCAAATTGTTTCTCTGGTGTTCTAGTGTGTTCTGTTGAATTTGCTATTAAGAATTTTTACAGGGTCCAATACCAATGACATTCTCCGTTAGTACACAGAGACTCAGCAATTTTTTAACATCTGGCAAGAAAAATTAATCTTTAAACCTCTGTTGCAACTGCCCTTTCCCATCTCTGGTGTAAAATAATCAGCTACTTCTCAGAGTATTTACCATGTCTATCTTAGGCAGCTATGGAATTCATATCCCTAAAGGGAGTGTTTCAGCTCAGCTAACGTCATGGTATGATCACTTATTATACATACAGCATTAGCAGGTTATTTTCATACTGCACGTGTTGTTCTTCACTTTACAATACTTACTTATTATGATTATTACATTTTTATTGTATGCCTTTGCTGCTATGGTAATGCTGTCAGGTGGATGCCAGAATCCCATTTTGATTACTTGTATTTTATTTGTCAAGGGCATCTGATGCTTTGGGAGGGTATTCTTTTTATGAAGGTATGATCAATTTACATAAATTAATACCTACTTACACTGTACATGATATCAGGTAAAGAATAGTACAGAGAGAGAGAAACAAGAATAGATTATGTTAAGAGTGGAATAGTTTCTATGATACAATACCTGTCTACTCCAGCTGGCACTTGGACAATTAAAAAGGAATGATTTTCACCATAGGCAATAGTAACTTTGTCCTTGATAAATGTAATCTCCAGAGGCTAGGGATAAGGTTAACCCAACTCTACATGTAACATCCAGGAGAACAGAAGTAACCTTGAAGAGGGCCCTAAGCTCAAATTTATTTTTTTTTTAGCTTGAGTGAAAATGAGGTTATACCCCAAAGGACACAAAATATGCTATAGGACACAATTAAAGAGGAAACATGCTGAGAATCACACACACAGACTTTTAGTGTCAAATTCTTGAACACAAAACTCAACCTTCTAGGAAGAGGAGAATTAAATGTATGAATACTTGCAAGAAATTGTTCTTAAGTTCTTCTCTGAAGATCCTTTAATTAGCTAGCCTATTTATTATGCTTTTTAGACCTTATTTAGGAATCTGATTTAAAAACTGTAGTATCCAGACATGCTGATGGGTTGTGCAAGTAACTAAAAGAAAAGCTACAAAAGAAAGACACACACCCACACACAAAATTTGGATTCCAGGACTGCCAAGGAGATTAAATTCCATGAGGCAGTAGCTGTCTACTAAAAACCCAGCTTCTAGTCCTGGAAAATCTTAAAGATCAGAGCATTTCAAATGAAGTTAATTTACCAGTCTAGCATACTGGACAGAAGGCTTGTGTAAGCAACAGAACTTTTTAGTTCACTGGGAGTTTCAGAAAAATTGTTGTAGGTAAATAAGAATCTAATATATTTAGATGTGGTGAAAGCTCATCCAAGCTTTACTTGAATAAAGCAGGATGGGTTTTGACCTTTTTTTGATTTCGAGTAAAGAAACAAACCATCCAAATGGTTTTGGAAATGAAAGCTCTATCCAAAAAGAGTTTTAGGATTGGGTATTTAGCAGCTTAAATACATCTAAAGGGAAATGTATTTAAGATCCATGGAGACCCATCTACTACCACAGAAGAACACTTGTACAATGAGCCAGAACATGTAAACAAAAAAACTGAGCTGGCAAAACAGTTACTTGTTTCTAACAGAGTGTGCTGGAACCCCAAAACTGTCCTTTGCTGTCATTCATAAACTTCATGCAAATATCATAGAATGTGTAAATAAAAATTCAGAAGGACCCTACAGCAGAAACACTCTTCTGAAAACTTACACCACTACCCACTGTACAGGGGCAGTAAGAAGGAAAGAAAAACTAAAAAACTGTCCAGTAATGGAGGGAAGGTGATGAAACAAAACCAGAGCAGAAGAAAATTACATAGTCTCCCATTTCTACCATGAGATCTCAGAGCTCTAATCCCAGGGAAAAAGTAAACAGAAATGCAGAGCAGCAGAGCTCATTGTGCTACAAAATGGAGCATCTGGTCAGGAGCCAGATTTAGAATGAAGTCACAGGAACCATTAGGCAGCCTCACAAACAGCTGGGATGCTAGGGCAGCTAAAAGAAACCTTCTCTGCTAAGTGTGATGTTAATAATTGACTTTGTTTTTATCTTTTTGCAGTCTTTTTCTATTACTGCAAATTTATGTTTTTAAACACCATTTTCATTTATATCTAGCCTAGACTTGAACTCTTGATGATCTAGTTCAACAAAGCCATTTATATAAGAAGAAGATTCCCAAAAGAGATTATTGGAACAGCAATAATTTTTTCCAGAGTTTCCAAAGAGTTACAGGGTAAATCTCCAGTCAAATTGCACAAGCTGATTTGAGAGCTGATAGTCAGAAGTTCAGGAAGAAGTGGTCTCTCAATAGCCAGGAAAACTCTCTGGTGTTATGATGAGGCAGAGATGGACACTCCAGAAGTCTGAAGGTCCTTACAGATTTCATAGCACAGATGAATGGCCAGGCCTACAGCTGATGCAAATATTGCTTTCATAAAATGAGCCAAGTCACTCCAACACTGGCGGCTCTGTGCCAGCTTCCTCAGTTTAAAATCTCCAATTCAAAATACCACTTTTCTTGGCATAAGCACAAAAATGTGCAGTACAAGAAGAAAAATGACTAAATTTTTTTTCAACAAGTCCACCAGTACCCCTCAAATTAGATCACCAAAATTCATCTGAGAAAAATATATATGACTCCAGAAATCTCAAAAGGACTGCTCATTTCTGAGAGGTTCAAGATGAGACCCTGGCTCAAAACTAGAAACAAGTTGGAACAATTGTTTTTTAAATGCTCATATTCCCTTATGCAGAGTTTGCCTTCTAAGAAATAAATACTCTCAGACTGACAACCAGAGTGACTTACAGCTAGTTAGGGATATGCACTCACCATTATTTCAGGGGATTTATGTAACTGTTTTTTTCTCCTGTCCATCAGAAGACCACCTACTTAGACAAACATATGTAAATAGTCCTATGAACTGTTCATAGATGTCATTTTCTGACATGGGCCTTTAGTTGCCAACAAGGTCACACAGCTTTCCTAAATATTCTTGGTTCATTTGTTATCCTCAGTATGGTCTCTTTTATTAACAAAAATATTAATCTCACTGTCCTTTTCAGATAATGCAATACCTTCATACCCAGTTCCCTTATTGGCTAAATTAATTTGTTGTATTGAAGCAACCACATAGATCTCACGCTGTAATGTAAGATAAGATATAAAAATGCAGCCATGACATTCTATGTATGAACTAATTTTTGATAACATAGAATATGATTTTGAGAAAATTTGGAGGCTGTAACTGCATCAGTGCAGTAGGTCTGCAGAGCAAAGTAGCTGGTGCTGACAATCTGACATCCACGCTATAACTCTCTATAACTCTGGACTGAATGCATATTAGTGGTCAGAGCACATCCTTTCAGTTTCTTTTCATCAAGAAGTAATCTATCTTTATACACTCCAAAACCATTCCACAGTGTGAACCAAAAATCAATAAATGGGGATGATCAGGAGATTGCCTTCTCTTCTCTCTCCCTTCTGCACACTAATGTAGATGCATCTTGACTTGCAGTTACCTCGCAGGGTTCTCTCGATTCTTTACTTAAAATTACAAAATCTCCATTTCAGTGTTACAGGAAGAACAAAAGTTCTGTTCAGCCTCATAGATGGGAAGGAAATCACCGTCAGGGTTTTGGAGCAATGGTTAGGGGTGATTATATTGATAGTGGAAGCAGAGAAATTGCAGAGGGTGCAAAGACAAGAGACCACACAAGCACAGTAGATCTCTGTGTACTTGTAAGCTAGCTGGCAAGAGATGACAAGGAGAGGACTTTTCTGTTTGAAAATAAGGTATTCAGAAAGTGACATTGACATTTGTTAGTTGCAACAATAACAGACCAGCTACCTGCAAGCTAATCACCACATGGGATAATAAATCACTCTGAAGCTGAGGTGTAATACTTTTTAATGACCTCATGAAGCTAAGATTCACCTATTTGTAGGTACAATACACAGTGCAAGACCTTTTGTTAGACTAAAGGGGTTATTCTGTCTCCTAGTGGACTCATGATTATTTGATAGACTGGTTTATTTGACATGAGTGGTTTTCAATTAAAAGAAACAAGCACATTGACTGGCATTAATGGTGCTTACGTTCTTCAGCTAATAATCCTCACATCCCACAGCAGCATTTCTAATTATTTTGCTTCACCTTGATATCAAACTAAGCATCCTACAGCTGCTTAGGTCATCCTCTTCATTCTTAGCCATGATTGCAGCTTTCCCCACCTTTTACTTAATAGGAATTTTGCCATATTACAAGGTATATTAAATGCTGGCTTCAGCAGTTCAAAGAACTCATCAGCAAGCTGTTTTAAGATTTTTCACCAGTGACTCTCCCAAAGACAAGCAGGGCTGATAATATCTAGAATAGACTGGATATATGAAGTCTGGAATATGAAGTGGAAAAGGACAAAGTGACCAGGTTAACCCCAGAAACTTTAGGTGGAGACAGACAAGAGAAGGCTAACATCTGCTTTCATGCAATCTCATCTTCTATTTTCAACCATGCTGGAAAACTGTGGTCAGTTTTCCACTGAGGTCAATGGGTTTTTAAAATACTTTGGCAAATTTGTTTGTGGAAGATGCAATATTTATCTGCATATTGTAGAAGTATCCATTGTGGTCCACTGTTAGTATATGAATTAAAACAAGAAGGAAAAATCCTAAATTTCTTCAGCTATCTAAGTGGAAACATTTTCCAATGGACTATGCCCAATTAGAATTTAATTTCTGAAACTTTTAATATAAAATCTTTGGCTATTTTAGTGACAGAATTCTTTATAAAGACAGAGGGTTTAAAGCTTAAAAACCAACAAACAAACAAACAAACCGCAAAAGCAAGGGAACTTTGCCTTCTAGCAAAAAACGAAAAATGTCAGTCAGAAAAATGTCAGTACATGTGACTATTTCAGCAGAAGCAAGTGTTTCTGAATGATTTCTGGAGGCATTTCAAAGTCATTTTCTAAATATGCAAAGTAGCTACTCATATCTAAATTGTTAGCAGTGTAAGACACATTGCTACAACAGCAGGGATACTTGATACTATGGAATTCACACATTACAGTTACAAGTGTAGGAAGAAAGTGGAGCTTTGAAATCTCAAGGGCTAGGGCCCTTTATACTGACTTGTCTGTTTAAAAAACTTTGTTTTCAGAAGAAGAACATTCCATAAAAACCAATAAAGAGTGAGAAGGCCTCTATAACTGTCCAGTGTGCACTGTAAAGCTAAAACTCAATCATTCTTTTAAAATGTGTGTACTTTTTTGTCATGCTTTTTCCCTCTTACATTGACAACCATGCATATTGACTCAAAGTTGCTTTGCCTCAAAGTACAGATCCTGAAAATTTGTGATGAAAACTCAACAAGGAGTCCCTATTGTTTCAGCTGCTTGAAAGTCTGCATTACTGTTTCTTATAATCCATCCACTTTAAGCCTTTAAAGATCCATACTTTAAGACATTTTTTTTCTTTTGCAGAAGAATGCACACCCTGGAGTTCCTTTTTCACACAAATGATTAAAGCCGAGCACTCAGCCTGGAACAGCGGGTGAACAGAAGATGATGTTAAACACATAGCTAGTTTGCCTACCCTTTTGTTACTGCTCTGAGGTCTAAAGAGACATAGCTGTCACAAAAGTATCTGTGGAGGACCTTTATGCAAGGATGAATTTTATTTGATCCTAAATAGACTTTAAAGGCGGTGAAATGCATGCCACTGATCTGTACCCTGGGAATCTCTCCAGTAAAAACAGGCTGCCTATTTGTTAGGCGCTGATTATGTGTCACACACATAGTCACCCAACCTTGACTTATATTAAATAACCTAAATATAGAGTTCAGTATGGTTCATCTGAATTAACCCAGGAAGATAATGATATAAAAGCTTGGATCAGACATAGATATCCTATATAGCACATGCTATAAGAATATATAAGTAACATCCTCAAAGAGCTGCTTCTCTGGCAAAGACAACTTTTCAAAAAGAAAGATTATTTTTGTCTATATTCTGGGCAGATTAACTGGTTTTGTCTTATGCCTTTTATTAATAGAGATTTTCACACATTTTTACAACTAATTTTTAAAGGCCCCAAGCTGAGATCAAGGTGAAAATAATTCCTCCCTCTTTAAAGGAGCACTTTCTTCCCCCGTCACCTCCTCTCTCTCCAAAGGCAGGCAGGCGTCCAGCATCACAGGACTGAGTTCCCAAATTCACTTTCATTTAGAAATTTCCTCAATAAAATCTTTCAAGAGCTTCAAAATTATTTTTTTTCCCTGCAAAGCAAATAAAGTGTTTGCCAATCTGTGTTAAGAACTGATGTTTCCAGCCCTCATTTAAAGATGAAATTGATTCAGTAGTGTCCTGCAGTTGTCACTTCAACCAACTACTTGCAGCACTCCTAAAACCAAGTTTGATTCCAGAGCAGCTTCTGCAAGTTCCTACTTGGGACATGATAATCATACTTTTCAGAAGGCATTAGTCATCTTTAATGATTCCTATTGTGTTTCCAATTAAATCACCACTCTCTTAATGTGGTAACAATAAAACTTTTCCACTAACAGAATGTGTCAGAAGCCACTGTTTGATAACATACCAATAGATACCAGCTCCTAGTGGTGCCATGGAGTGGTAGGATATGCTCATAGTTAGGCACGCATGAGCATATCTTCTGTCAATATTAATAGATGTCATGGGGCAAACTGCCTGAACAGCATGATTAAAATTTTCCCATAAGAATAGATTAAATCATGCTTAAGAAGGCTTGATAGTGCAGCCAATTGAAACCACTTCAGCTTCAGCAGCTTTTCTATTCAAGGTTGTTTTGGGGTGCTCGGCACATATCAGAGATACTTCATGCCTCTTCAGCTCACATTTGTAATAGTCCATTCTTTTTCCCTTTGATAATTTTGCTTACACATGTAAGCAAACAGTAGAAACTGTGTAAGAATGCTACTCCTACAAAATGTCTAGCACAGAAAGGGTAATTCAGAATGAATAGAAATTAAGGTCTAGTAAATGTTGCTTTAATATAGTAGTACTTTAAACAAGTGCAAACACCTTCTACTGAGGAACTTTCATAAGACACTGCCCCAAAATGTGATTTAAATGCAAACTTCCACTGAGCAGTCTCTTGATTTTGGACCTAAGCCAGACTCACTGGCTCTAAATATGTGCTGCTGTAAAGCAACTTTTGTTAATTTGCTGCTGTTTCTTCAGTAATTTTGCGGTCTTGCACTACCACTAATTTATCTTAGGTGTAGATTATCTAATGTTACCTACCACAGTAATTGTTCCTATTGACATACATGCTAACATAGTTCAAGAACCTACTGGCTGCGTACATACAATGCAGGATTTTGTCTCTGGGGTTTTTGTTGTTCTTTGATTGCTTAATGGTGCCTAGGGAACAAAAAGAGTCTTTCACCTGAGTAGTTTACTGGGGCTTAGACTAGCATCAGAGCTCCCCTCTAGGTACGTATATTGAGCTCACCAGTTTCACTAGCAGTCGGTGGCATGGTGGGAAGGCAGAACGCTAGGAAAGAGAACATCATTACGCAAGAAGTTAGTGTTACCAGAGCTGAGTGACATTTTTCAGAAAATTTATGTGCTGAAAACATCATTTCAAATTGATCAAGATAATACATGAATTTAGTAAATATTTATTTAAGCACGCAAAAGGCATAGAAAAAAAGAGAGGAGGATATAAGTTTCAGAAGAAGTTGTAATTCTTGTATTGAACTCTTTTTCAACTTTTTCATTTAAAAAAAAGGGCCTTTTAATTTTTGCCAAAGTTTTAAAAATTAAGAACCCACAAAGAGATGTGATCTTTAGACAAAACCACTAACTGACCCTTCTTTCTACCACTTACAGTACAAGATAGATCCAGGGGCTGTTATGTCTTCACTGCCAGGACCACTCTTAATGAAGTTTTATAGTTTAGATACTTTAGCCCTGAATTTAGCTCTTTATCCGAGGACCTGAACAGATTAGATTTGTAGAGCACAGGGCTAAGATGACAGAGAGACATCAGCATTTTAACACCCAACCTTACAGCATTCCACTGTGAGGAGGGGTACACCCCCTCTACCACTCAGCAGCCTATCTTTTGTGCAGTATATTTGGTTATGGGCAACAGGGCTTATATTCACTCTGCAATTATGAAAAAAGCTGGAAGCACAAACCTGTGGTTTCCTGAATCCCTAGACTGTGGTTACCATACATTTTTAGCAAGAAGATGTAGACCTTCCCCAAAATTCTAATCCTCACTTTCATCTTTGCAGGTTATCTGTACATGAGGCCCAGCTCTGGGAGCAGCTGGTGGGGAGAAGACACCCTTTGACAGGCCACTGAAGCTTGGGCACCAACTGCTATGCTTGAACAAATGCCAGATATCTTCAATATCTGGCCTATTGTAGCTGCTACAGAGGTTTCTACTGTTCATGCAGAGGACAGAAAACCTCCTCAAAAGCATCTCAGACCTCACCTGTGCAATTCCTGCCATGTTATTTCTTCATGCCACACTGTGCCCTTGTGCAAATCCTTGACAGGTTAAGCCTATCCCTAAAAGAGGGGCAAAGTAAGACAGAAGTAGAGAGTGTAAGGAATGGGTAAGATAGCTGTAGAGTTTCTTACGGGAAACAACAATAGAGAACTTTGTCTATCTTAGATTTTTCACCGAAGTTCCCATGACTATTATCAGCTACGCTGTTTTCACAAGTGAAACCACAGGCTAGGGTGTAGCGTTCGCTACATATCAAGGTGGCACGTTTAGATCACTGGTCGGCCGGACCAGGGAAAGAGACAGATAACACACACAGTGTGAGCGCCAACTTCCGGCTTTTATTGCGCAGTTAATTCCTTTTATACTAACAAGGGGAGGCGGGATTACAGGTACATCACAAGGCTGCGACTAACCCTCTAACTTTCCATGACATCGAGAGATCTTCCAAACGCCGAATCTTACACTAGGGCTGTATTGCTGAAAAGCGTTATTGGCCATTAGTGTTTTAACTGTTGTTTTCTCACTTCACACTCATGACAATTGGTTAAAACTGCAGACATCTGATGGCAAGAAGACAAAATCTAGAGGTTTGAAATACAATATTTATGCAGTCATGTTAGGTTCTTACTTACACTGTGTTAATATTTTTTTTCTGGAAACAGTTCCTGGTTTTGTGAAATGAGCTGAAAAGAACAGAAACAGCCATGGAAATACCTTAATTTCAGAGTCATGCTGCCCTTACAAGGACTTGTACAGATCCATCAGCTAGTGTTCCTGATTCAGACTGACTTTGTTCGAATTAAAGGACAACACTTCCAAGATTGGCTTGTAAAATAATAGTCACACAGGAATTACAAAACATATGGATTTATTAATTTAATACTTTCCATAGCTTCCTCTGGCTCCTGATCTTTGCACTGAGTAAATTTATTTTCAACCAAAATGTTATGAAAGTATGTCAGTTCTTTTAATGGGGTTAGCTAATCCTTGAATGTGCCAGCAGATACATTAACTATCTTGAGGAAAACAAACCCATTTGATTCAGAATACCCATTTTTCGTATTTTACATGATTTTCAGCCAAGAGATCACTGGGACTGTCTTTAAATCAAAGCAAGCTAAGGAGAGGAAAGGAAGGAAAGAATAGAAGACATTTAGCAATTATCACCTTTTTAACAATCCTGGTGAATTAAGACGATAAGTTCTGTACACTGCAAAAATATCACACATATCTGTTGTGCAGTTCCTTATAAAAAAATCCCAAGTTATATCAGGCCCAATTCTTTAAAAGGATAATTATATTTCCTAGATTACATAGCAATACACCTCTGACATCAGCATCACAGATGGCCAGCACTTCCCTTGTTCAGCAACTTCAGTGCAAGATATGCTGAGGAGGAGTGGATCCCATGGCAAGAAGATTTATGCAGAGCATTTAAACATTTCACAGCCCTTCTACTGCAAGCTTCTCTGGCAATGTTTCAGGATTAATCAACAGTATTTATACCAGAATGGAAAATTCAAAAGTAAAATACATTATTAAACATAAAATGTCAAATGGAAAAAAAAAAATCAAAGAAATTAAGATCTTCAGAAATGGAAAAAAAAAAGAGAGTGAATGTTGTCATTTTCTTTCCCTTGAAGTGATACTATAAACAACTTCTAAATTAGATTAATCACCTCAGTCCATCCTTATGAGAAAAATAATATTCCACTTAAAAGACAACAGGTTTTGACTGTTCAGCACAGTATTTTTAAAAAGAAGAGAGACAAATACACATACTTTATTGATACTATAGCACATATATATGTAAAATCATCTTTATATCCTAAAAGCAATATCTATCATAAAGAGATCTTCTTTCTTATTTACTTACAGAAGTGCAGGACTGCACTCAAAACCGTATTAGTCTACAGATTTCAAACCAATACAGCTTTGAAAATACAAGGCTACCATATTTGGCTGCTGAGGTCAGTGTAATTTTCGGACACTTTTCTATTCATTTTGCCATGCCAAAAGGTATAGGTGCAGGCAGCCCAAAATTCCCAACATGGACGAACTATTCACACATTAAAAATCTCAAACAACTTTTCATTCAAATGTATTTACATGAGATCTGATGATAAGCAGAAAAAAAGAGTAATTTGGGGGGAAAAAAACCAGAAGCATAGTAGCTTTAACAGTGCTAGAGGAAAGAGGTTATAACAACTCTTCAGACTACTCAAGGGAGAGTGCTTTCTGACAGTCCTGGGCTACACTGCTTTACCAGGCTCCTGTTTGTGCCAGAATGAGTGATAAACCCTAGCATTTTCTGCTTACAACTTTCCTACAACTGTTCTGATTTCCCATTAGATCATTATTGTGAATACTGTTTTTAATCCAGAGATACTTTCTTAGAAATTAAAATCACTTATTTCCCCTACGGGATTGCTTATTCTTAACCTACCCAAGCATGAAGGTATCTTTAATCCTGTCTTCACTTCTGTACATGGTCCTGCAGAGTTTAGGGCATTTGTGCTTTTAAATAAATCATCCTTAGTTTAGTTTTTTTGTCATGCAAATTGAATGAATTGTGGATATGAATATATGTGTAACATTAATTTCAAATGTTGAGCTCTAAAACCTGTTCACATCCTTGGTTTCATTCCTGACTGAACTCAGTTCAACACTAAATAATGGAAGTTGGGGACAGATTCCTTACTCATTTTTTACATTAAACATAATAAATATTGTGGGGTTGTTTTTTTTAGTAAACAAACATACAGAAAGAGCATCCATTTAGCTTAGAAGCTGATATTATTAACTCTGAAGAATCCAGCAAAAGGAGAGAAGTGCTCTGAGCAGAATATGGATGATTTTATGACATATTACCTGTTCCCCATTGCCCAGCTTCATTCTTTGGAATTTGGTCCACTGCATACAGAGGACTGCAAAACTCATTTGCATCCCAAGTAAAGCACTTAAGACAAAGACTGACACAAATAATTTAATTGCTAAGGAACTCAGTTCAAAGTGGAGAAATGCTGCTCCCATCCCAGTAGAAGCTATGGGACCAAACAACTTCAGTGTCTCGTATCTCAGCTACTGTTTGGGGAAGGCTTGGGGATATAGATCTCAAGTGGATAGAGACGCCTCCCTTGCTGTCTGGTTTCTGACATCTAAGCTACAGAAAGTGCACGCGATTGACAGACCTGTCTTTTTGTATTTCCCAGTGGTTAGCTCTCAATTCAGACACCAGGCCTGTGGTGGTGACTGTGTACATTATAAAATGGTGCTTGTTCAAAGCCATACCTAACCTAGGTTAAATGCTTTACAGATGTGAACTGAATTAAGGCATTATTTAAGCACTTCTGTCTACTATACAGATAATACAAAAAGGATTGCATCACTCTGCTTGAAACGCAGCTGCTACATGGTGTCATGGAAATATGTGTTTAAAACTTTTATTTCATTTTCTTCTTTTAGAAGAGTCTCAGTTTCAAGACCTATAACTAAAAGGATCACCATGAGCCAAGTGTCTCAAATGTAATACTATTCTGGAAACTATGTTTGCAACTGCTCACAAGTAGAACCTTCCAGAGTTCACAATTTCTAAAGGCTTTAAACAGTTTGGGAATATCGGCTGGTTCCATGTGTTCCTCCCACACTAACCTGTAGGCTTGTGTGAAGAATTTTTTCCACCTGGAAGAAATCTGCTTTTGAAAGGGCCTGGTAGATTCACTAGATTTTTCAAAAACTGGCTGAATTTCTGTTCCAGTTTGACTGAAATCAGGAACTATTTGGATTAATTCATGCACTAAGTAACTATTTCAGTGATGATTTATTCTGTCCCAGCTGTAGTTGGCTTCAGCTGAATATATTGAGATTGAAAGGTTGATCTAACAATTTAAAGCCATTCACACTTCAGTCTAGCACATATAACACTCTTCTATTGGTGGGGCCTCCAAACAATTCAGTGATTAACAAAGGTTAACAAAGTGTATTGTTAAAAAATTACAAAGGCAAGGATGCTGTGCTGGTTTGAAAGTAATGGGAAATTGCCTCCAGGGGTATGTTCACACTATATTTTCTCTTTTTTCTCTGTAACACTGACCTAGAAAACAGAGGTTCTTGTGCAATTACAGTTTCAGGAGGTGAAGCTTTTGAGAAAACTCTAGATTGTGCAGCACTGGTTATGTTGATGTAAAGACCTACTCAACTTCAGTTAGTAGCATTGTTCCATGGACAAAGTAGAAGGTGGAAGCAGCAACTTTTTTTACTTTATCCAAACACTTTGCTTCTATTATTTAAAACGTTGTCTGCAAAACCCTCTAGTGGAGTTTGCAGAGAGATTGAACACAGTTTTAAGGTGTGACTGGTCACTCGCATTTCTGATACAGAGATGATACTAATATATGGTAGCCTGAAGGGAAGAGTGGACTTGTATAATTTTCTAATTGCAGGAAAATGCTCAGCTTGCAATAGTCCTCCAGAATGTCTCATTAAAATGCTTCTTTTTAGTCACAATAAATGATATACTTTTACACAGTTCAGAAAGATTCTTTAGTTTGAAATTTTCTGTGGAAAGTTGCCCCACCCGAAGTGCAAAGAGATTGGAAAAAGCAATCTGGGGGCACAGCCTCTGGTTGCCAGCTCAAGTGGGTGCAGAGGCTGCTATGTGACTCCTCTGTCTGTGCAAGAACTTGAGTAACTTTTCTGCCAGAGTCTCTCTAACTCATGCCTCTCTTTTTAGTCACAAGCACATTTTGGATTCACAATCAATCCTGAGACAGTTCCCTTAAGTTAGCCTGGGATCCTCTGTACCCATCACATGAATCAAAATTCTTGCTGAACAGAGCCATCAATTGAGATGCAAAGAATAAGTATATATTGAAAAATAAATCCTTTGCATTTTGCCAGTTCAGTCTGTAATAGCTTTTAAACTATTATCAGAAGCTTGGATACTTACCATGTTGGTCTTTTGGTGTGAGATAAATATCAATTAATTTTAAATAGAAAGAGAAATTATTTTAAAACTCTTCTCACTTAGTGTCAGGCTAGAAAATCTGTATAGTGAATTTTTAATGGAAGTTAGATTTAGGGTAACTGGTTTTAGTGACTTAAGTATAAAGGGTGCCACATGGGGAAACACAGCTCCAACAATTATCGTGATGCATACAGCAATGACAGACTGCATATGCTATTCGCTCCATAGTTTCACAACTTTTAAGGCCAGAAAAAAAAATTTCATCTTATTTGACATATAGTTCACAGGTCATTGTATTTCACTGAAACCATTTTCAATAATTTTATTTAAATTCTCATTTTTCAATCCTCCAAAGATTTCAAATGATAGATGAAGTGTAAGAGAACATGGTGCTTCATGAACATAGCCTGACTCAGAAGAACACCAGGCCAGTTCAGAGCACAGCTTATCCATCACTGACAACCCACTTTCACTTTTGATAAAGCCCTGCTTCTTGAGAGAAAGGTGAAGAACATTTGGGCAACTGCATATCATCATGCATGATCCAGGCAGGCAACCCACTGCAGCACAAGACTTTCACACTTGCACAGGCACCAGCAATTTCCGCAAGTGTCTTTTGTAAAAGCTTCTAAAGCTTTAGTGGGGTAAGGACACTTAAACACAAATTACAGAAAAACAAGTTGGGGAGAAGATCCTAGAAGCAATGCAAATTGATGATCTAAAATATGACATAAAAGGATACAAAATAAAGTAATACTACATCTCTTGACATACCCTACTGTCAAATCTATTTTTGCACATTTTGCTCAACTGGAGAAGAAATAAACTCAATATTTCCATGCCGAATATGCATTTGTGACACCTTTCTTCATATTGGTCCAATTTCACACTTGCAACCAGGTCATGCTGCAGAGAAACAAAACCTGGTGGTTCTGTGGCTAGTGACAGCTAGTGACAATTTCCTCCTGTATTGCAGACTGGATAAGTTTGAGTGTTGCTGTGCAGCAGATGATAGCTGGGTTCCTTCAGGGCTATGTTTAAGCTAAGAGGGAAGCTCTTACTTGCTTACCATTATGCCACAGTCAATGTGGGAGAAGGTTCCTGGTTTCCAGAGTTCAAAGGGAAAGGATAGGGAGAGCGATTGAGGCAAAGATCAGGATCAGCAAGAAGGGCTCCTTGTAGCTGTGACTGTTTTCTGCAGAAAGAAACCACAGACCTTAGTGTCATCCTTCTGCTGGTTTACTGCATACTCTAATTTTATTCTTCACGGTTTGCATTGTCATACAAAGAATTTTGCTCCACTTTCAGTGTATTTTTCTCTATTTTTCTCTGACTATACATATATATAGGTGGAAATATAGCAGCAGTCTTTCAGGTTTTCTTTCTGTCAAAAAGAATTTATAGCTATTTACAACTTTCACTTCCTTATAATGTAGTTTTCTAAAATAAAGAGAGCTGAAATTCATGGAGGAGCACCCCATTAATACTAATTGTTTTTAAATGACTATCTGTTTTAAAGCTTATGCAATTATTAGAATGTTACTTCATTCTCTTGGACTAAAGAGGGAAGACATTTTACCCATGCGTAACAAATTCAGCCTAGTAAGTTACTGCTGTATGATTCAATAATTCATGAAACATAAGGAGCACAAAGAAGTGTTGCCAGGCTGCCCAAAATTTTGGATCTGCATTTTGTGTTATACTATACAATTTTCAGTCTATTCAACTTCTGATTAGGATAATTTGCTGTCATTCCCTATACCCCTGTACAGAGCTTTTATAAAATGAATATTTAGTTGTTCACTCACAGATATCACTTTCTGTAACAGAGTGAGTTTCATGAGTTTAGGGATTTTTCTCCTCTTTTCCTGGAATAGGCTGAGGCAAAAATCCATTGCCTCAGATAAGCAATTTCCTTGTCCGTAGTTTTACAGCATGGGTCACACCATTGCGATGACTTTAATGTGGCCATTACAGGACATTTCGGTAGCAGGGCATAAAAACATACTTTTGTACAAGTTTCAACAGTGTTGAAACATGTATCAGTCTCTCCTTGATAGGAAGCATGAGATATGTAAGTGTTAAGAATTGTTGCAAGCCTTTCCAAGATCTTGCCTGGCTCGTAGATTTTCATAAGTCACTCTGTCATCAGAGGAACATTTAAGCAACTCTAGCAATACAATACTTGTTTACTTGCATAAGAAAACAGCTAAATAAAATCTAAATGAAATGTGATCTCTTCTAAAAATGCAGTTTAGCTGCCTTAATAGCTGTCAAAAATTCCACTAGAAAAACGTGAGCCATTTCCTACTGCCTTTTGAAGCCCATTCTGCCTGCAGCTGTACTGTTGGTGATGCATGCACAAAATAGGTTGTGTGCCTCATTAGGAGCAACTTTACTTCTCAGATTCAGACACCAATCTTGCCAAATGATCTGCAGTTTCCTTCTTCTAAGAATGAACTGCATATGCTATTTCTCAAGCAATTCTTAGCAGTGTTCTTGTGGCTGAGCAAATATCAAACAATATAATCTGTCTCCTGAAAATTAAATAAAGCTATGTTTAGGTATCTTCTAAAACAATGAGAACTTTTGTCTCCTAAGCTTTAATAAATACTTCAATTCATCATCATACCTCAAAAGCAAAAGAGTGTGTATCACATTCTAGTGTCCCCCATTTGCTTTGGCAGTCCTCTTGAAAACCTTGTGTAGGAGCATGGCCAAATACAACATTTCGGCTCCCTTCATAGATTAGAGCCTCAGTTTTGATGCCTAGCAGAAGCTATGAGAGAGCTCATTAGCTCTATGGAGAATATGCTGTGGACATATGCAAGCTTGGTCTGTCTAAACCACTTGCCATACCAAAGCTGCTTTTGGTTAGCCAGAGAAATGTTTAACTTGCTTTTAAGAACACTTCTTATAAGGCAATTTTCATTTACTGCATTCCTACAGAAAGAAGTTCTGTTTCATGCCCACCAGGAAAAGTTTACAGTGACTTAACATCCAACAGTACAAAATTTCTCCTAGTCCTTTGGGCTTGGCAGGATGTGTACAGCAGTTCCAGAGTTCCCTAAATATGTTTCAGGGCCCAGAAATATCCAAACACAAAACTTCTACTTGGCTTTGAAGCCCTGAGGTAATACACACCTCTAGTAGATCCATTTTCATTTGGCTCCATCTGAAACCTGACAGGCTTAAATGTGCCTTCCTTTAGCAAAGTACAGGGTTCCTGAGGACAGGATTGCAAAACAGAAAAATAAGACAATCAAATGAAATTCTAGATGATACTTAACAAGAAGTAACTACATGATTTGATTTCCTATGTTTCCCAGTCTTCTGCAGCTTCAATGGCTGACAAATTTGGCACCTCCTTTTTTCCTTTGAGGCTCTCTCCATTTCCCTTTGATACTTTCCCCCCATAATTTACATAGAACTTCTCCTTGTTTGTCATGTTGTGACATTTTTAAGGCTGTTACAATATTTTGCAAGTCATACATCAGAAGAAGCATTTTCTGTTTATACACCTTAGAAATGTTTCAGGCTATTAGCACACTTTTAGTTCCCATCCGGGAGGCCACATGTGACAGCTGAACTGCACAGATGGAGATCTGTCATAGTGCTCTGTTTAAATCACCTCTCCTCATTTCGACCGGGTTGCGTCACATGCCTTCCCACTAAACTGTGGCTTTTTGACAGCAAAGATGTTGTGAATCACTAGCACAAGGTTGTGGAAAAAAAAATGGGACAAGCTAGAGCCCAGAGCTGTACTCTGTTGTAGCCTAGAGCTACAACAAATGTATAAGGAAAATAAGAGGGTATCTCTCTTACAGAAGGCGTTGATATCTCTAGGGAGACATCAGACTGAGCAGGAAAAGCTGTCTAGGGAAGACAGGGAAGGCATCTAACCTGATGATGTTGACTGCATCCAGAAACTACAGCCCAAACATTCTCTGGAGTTAAAATTTCAATTAACTACTTGCTCTCCCCAGTCCTGTGTACCTATACAGCTGTGCATCTGATGTGTGCACCTGCTGTTCCTGAACAGAAGCAAAGTAGAAATGACACCGTAAGACAGTCTGCTTTTAATAAGACACTTCTGTTGTCATAACGAAAAGGTCTGTTCCAATGATATTTCCAAGTGCATTGCAAAACCAAAGGATTTAGAACAAACATCTTAAAAAAAAAAAAAAGAATCAAGCCTCACAACTGTTTATTTTAAAATCAGGTGAGGTATAAAGAAATTAATGCTACCTTTTTTATTTGAAGTTGTGTTTAAATTTAGCCATGTATTGTGTGTTATATAATACCAATACTAGTAAAACTTTGAAAAAAAAAAAAAAGGATCTGTACTTTTGTGCAAGTTTGTGCTAAGAGATTCAGACTTTGTCCTACTTATAAAGCCACTTCAGATAAGGGTAGCCTACTTGCATCTTATTACTTTTCCAAAATAGCACAAAGCAAAAAACAAAATCTTAAAAGAAAAAGGACTGAGTCGGAAAAGGGAACCTCTTTCCTGGAAAATTATTCCAGATGCAGGCAGCAAAAAAATACACAAAAGAAGAATAAAAGCCTTCACTAAAATATCTAGGGAAGCTTACCTGGATTCTAGAATCTCTGCAGGTCCTCCATTTCTTCTCTCACTCCAACAGTTTATCTCTACTAGGCCTAGAAGAACAAAACCAAGAGATTTCAGGGAAAACATTGATAAAAACAGAAACTTCAGAAATTGTAAGTGCACATGGGAACTCCATGAAAGCCGACAGTCTGAAATTATTTCAAGCTGCACTGAACAACTATTACAAATAGGATTTATCTCTTCATGCCAGTTTTTCTTCAAGGCGGCCATAGGAATAGCCAAAGCTGTCTTCTTCAAACCACTGCATCCTAATTACTGAAAGGACACCTAGGAAATGCTCACATGTTGGCTACAGTGCTGTAAAGTCCCATTACTTTTTCCTAGTGATCTGTTGATTTTTTCAGTCCCAAGATAGGGTGTGTTGCAGGAATCAATTTCAGATGACCGGTGGATACAACAAGAATGTGGATTGTACAGATCAAGGGGTCTGAGACTCTAGGGGGAGTACGCTATAAGGAGTACATCACCTAAGTCTTTCACGGCTTCAGGTAGTTCCCAGCTCACATCCACTGACAATTCAAGGAATTTGTCTTCTTTTTTCAAGCAATGGATCAAGGCCAGGCTAGGTGTTTCCCTCCATGAATATTAAGATCTATGAATTGTTTTGGATTTGATCAAAACCTGATTAAATTTATTAATTGACTCTTCTTCATCAAGAAAACAGCCCCCCTCTTAGAACTTCAACTACATCAAATAAAAATTTAACTTTCAGTAAGAAGAGAGGGAGTTTTAGGGGATTTTCTATTTTGACACTTAAGAAAATGAGATTTATCTTAAAGAAAGTGAACAGTTACCTTTAAAAAAAATAAGAAATGAAATTTAAATGAAAGAATTTATAATGTAAAATTTCTATATTTTCTGTAATAAATGGGCTAGGAAGTAATAAATTTCCAATCACACATATTTGGCTGAAATCAATAGGTAAATATACAACTTAATTCTTCTAAATAAACTTAGAAATCCTCAACTTTTGCTAAATGTTTCTATCATAGTTGGCTAAGGGAAAATATGCAGAGCTGATTTTTAGAAAGCAAAAAAAAGAGGAAAAAATCTCAAGGTCTCATCATGGAAGTTGAGATTCTTTGGGGACATTCAACCCAAACATATGGAAAACTTAAATGTTAATACATTAATTTCCTTCCCGTATTTTTCATCACAGACTAAATTTTAAGGCAATAATAAATGCAATACAGCAAAGATTCCATATAGGTTTCCAGAAAAGACCAGGTTTTCCCCTCAAGCACCTGATATCAAGCATTAGACTTGCATAAGGAGAACGCATATCTAATAGAAACATCCGTGTTCATTGCCAGGGGGTGCTATTAGTCACCACTGGTAAAAACAACCAGAGAAATTAAGGTCTGTGTTAACACAGATAAGCTGTAAATCACCTCCAAAAGTCACTAATCCAGGTTCTTCAGATCAAACATTAAAGGTGCCTGAAGTGATTAGCGGCATTTTTAAAACAAAAGAGTCTTTAATCAGTGTGAGTCTGGAAGGACCTTGTACCTTTCAGTGCTCCTCAGTGCAATTCTGCAGCACCTCACAACATCTATGGACCTGAGTAGGCACCTGCTTTTGAGCGCTGAGCGCAGAAAGGATGAGGTCTCATAGGATAAGACTTCCTGCGCAGAGCAAACCGACCTCCACAGGAGCCATCTAAGCTACACTGACAGGGGACACGGTTTAAGTCGTGTAGGGTGAGGACCCTGTGGTGGAAGAGCAGCCCTTCACTCCAGCTCCCAGCTGGCTCAGGTGCCAATGCCCGCGCACCTCCTTGCAGAGGGTGACCTGAGACAACAACCGTGCCCGCCGCTGCTGCAGGGCAACGTGGTGAGATACACCAGCAGGCACCCGCTGGCCCCCTCCCCTGGCAGGGCGGCTGGGTGCCAGCAGTCGTCTGGGCACCGTGGGCTGTGAGAGGCCGTGCATCTCCAGAGCCAGCACCCAAGAGCGGGTAGGCTGCTGGGCTCGGGCTTGGGTCGTGGGCAATGCCCAGCCACGGCTCAGAGGCTGCCAGGTGTGCTGTTCGCAGGCATGTTTGTGGGAGCCTGTCGAGGACGCATAGCCCCACAGGCCCTTCCTTGTGAGCAGGAAGGTACTAAGGGGTTCCCTGCATTTGGTACCACCTACACGTTTTGCCTCTTTTTCTCTCACCCGCTGTGTCCAAATTAGATGAGTCAAGGTCTGTCCTCTGTTACACTAGGATAAAACAAAGGAACTCCGGAGAAGAGGCGAAGTTACTCCAGGTGGTATTTGAGGGTTAATGGAGTAAAATTTGCTTCTGTGCCTGCAGCTACTGCCACTCCTCTGCTTGAGTAATAGAGCCTTAAACATTTAAGTGATGGATGTTAGTGCATGCCAGCTGCAAACCAACAGAGCGGGCTGTAAGCACATTTTACTCGTTTCTCTCTTTGTTTTTTAATGTGCTCTTTTTCTCAGCTGAGATCCTCTCACCTCTCCAGCATTGTATTACACTGACATGAACAGTCCCAGCCAGTTGGAGTAGGGGAGGTACAGCCAAATATGACTCATGGTATTCAGCAAGTTTTAGTCATCAGGCTTACAGTACAGCAATGGTTAGCATCCCGACTGCAGCATTTCAACCACTGCAAATTTCCTCCACTATTCTTTTAGCTGGAACAAGCCATTCTTGTGTATCTGTAGGATTTTTTCATTAAGGCTGCTGATGTGCAAACATATGTACGTTTACATACCTTTCAGTAGCAGCATCAAGAGAAACATGTTTCTAAACCCGTTAGATCTGAAGCTGAAGCTGTCACATTTGTCAGAGTGAATTCTTTTGGAGATGCAGGTATGTGTTTCCTCACAGGACAGGACTTGAGCTATCTTGGGAAAAATCTATTTTCTGCCCCATATTTGATGGGGCCATATTCCATAAATCAGACTGTTTTCTGTGTAGGTAAATTGCTTCATTAGTAAGAAACATATTGGGTATGCTTAAACTAGGAGCATGGGGAATCTGTGCACTTAGATGACACCCCCAACATACAGTCACTCAGACCCAGGTTTGAGTGCACTCATTATCCCTCACCTATTGTCATCTTATTTGCTGGGAAACCCATAAACTGGATTAAAAGTGTCAAGGCCCAGAAGGCACTGAGAGGCCCCATTTGCCTTGAACAGCTTCACCTGGGACCCCCACCCACACACCCTCTGCCCATAGGCTCAGGGCACCATTTAAGGTCAGGCCTGGGCCCTATTCTCTCCCTAAGCCGTGGTGTTGGTGTGGTTGTCTCTAGCTCTATCTCCTGGCTGGACTGTAGACCTGCACTGCTGGTTTCCAGGCTGGACCTCAGACCCATGTTACAGTCCTGTCTCTAGCCTGTCTTCTGCTGCTCCTGGCTGGGACCTGGGCATGGTCCATCCCCTCTGCTTTTCCAAGGCTGTTGGTGGACCATGTTGCAACCCCTGGCACTGCCTGCCATGTCTAGACCTGTCGGATGGTGCTGTGGGTGAGGGCCCTCAATTCCTGGGTCATCGACACTAAGAAAGCAGAAACAAAGCTGGTGAAGGACCCTGGGGACAAGCTATGAGGTGCTGCAGGTAGGTTTGCTTTGTAATTGTAGCACTGCTGATGCTTGTCAAGCCACCAGCATGAGCTGTGTGAAGCTTTTTGGAGGCAAGACTTTTCCTTCTGGGTAGCTATATTGCTAAACAAGGGGTGCTCCAGGGTAGGTCTGTGATCAGCTGAAATAGTGTCAACAAAATGCAAATATGAAGACTCAATTTCATTAGGCTAGCCCAACTAAACATCTGTTAACAGTGCAATTTTATCTTGACTCATCTATAGGTACATCTTCCTGTTCTTACATACATTTTTGGTGAGTTATTTTTCAACTGCTGACTTCCAAAATCAAATACCTTTCTTAAATTTGACAACTGACTTAACTACTCTGCAGTGCCAGTAGTTTCTTTCCATTTTTGCTCTGTTTTCTTGAACTCTAGAAGTTGCACTGTGATGGGTTAGTTAAGCACTGAGGTTTTTGCTGCCTGCCTGTTCTCTCACTGGGATCCCACAGTAAAACACAAATTAAAATTAATTCTAATGCATCATCAGTGCCATTTATTATTTCCCCTTCTTACATCTGCTCTTGAAGCTTTTCAGCTCTCTCTGCCTTGGAAGCTTCTAACTATCTGTAAATAAGGCTGGTAGCCTAGCAACGTTGAGTGAATGCATTTCCCTTGCTGAATAACACTGGGCATAATCAAGTCAGCTTGTTATGCTATCTGCAGCATTAACGCTATAAGTTGGAGACAATTACAAATATTTCATGTACATTGGCATCATTTTGAATTGGAGACTTTTTTCAGCTCTTTCAAAAGCAGTCTGTGCCCACAAAGTGAAGTAGAAATGCTCAGCTTAGTAGCAAATAAACCACCTCCAGAACAGGTACCATCATCAAACTGATTTGATTGATTAACCTGACCCCTCAAGGAGACTACAGAGAAGACAAATGCCGTATCTGAGCATTTGTACTCACCAGCACAGACAACCAGACAGTCTGGAGCTACCTTGGGTATCTGTCAGAGAGCGCTGCTTTGTGCTGCAGACATGACATTCTCCTAGGCAGGAAATGAGCCTATGTCATAAAAATAGAGCAAACACCTACAAAAAACAGTTCAGAGTGCAATCTACAATCCTTGGGACTGTCTTGCTTTAATGGGGAAACTTGCACTGTCAAACTGCATTTACTACAACATATTTCAGGGGTGGAAGCAAGGCATAGCCTTCTCCCTACCCTGTCATGCTTGCATGCATGTGAGGAGCAGCACTGTTCTGAAGGATGCATCTTCTGCTCTTTCCACACCCTGTGGTATTAGGTTATTCACCCTAGTATGAAGAAGGGTAGCATAGATCTTCTTTAGCCCCTTCACAGTTGAACAAGTTAGAGCATGAAAAGCTTCTTAATTTTATATCAAAATTATGTCAGAACAAATTCTTCAATTCGTAGCATGCTGTACAGGCTTGCCATATTCTTGAAAACTCTATTTTGTGTGAGTAGAACTTTACATTTTCAGCTGCTACATCACTTCAGAATAAGGAAATCTTTGTTCTGCTTTTTTAATTGACGTTTTTAATCTAAACAAGTTTGACTGGGCAATGAATGAATGAATGGTTCCAGCATAATGTTATCACAAGACAGAGTTGGTGATGCCAAGTGCAAAAATAGCTCTGGCTTTTTCTTCCTCTTCTCTCCTCCCGTCACTGATTAGCACAGACATTAGTAGATAGACAGCAAGAAATCTTTCTACTCAGATTTTATAAGCTTGAGTACATTTTTTTATTGGCTGAGAAGATTCTATAATAAATTCTATAATAAAAGTAACCAAGTGTAAGAACCAGAGAAACTAAACACTGCTAGGATGAGGTTCAAATAGAGAATTCGTTTTGGTATTTTTGAAAGCTTTACTTATACTAATAACTTCATGCAGCTTAAGATACAAAATTTTAATTCACATTGATATAAATATTACTGAATCAAAATAACCACTTCACTTTCTTTTCATGTTCAGTTCTGCCTAACTAGCTTATACTGCTGAAACCTGGCACAGAATGTGATTTACAGCCACAGCAAGAGCTTGGTTTGGTCTTTGCCACAAGCTGAAAACACATCTAACTCTGCTTTCTCAACTTGGTATACAGCCCAGCCTGGATGGGACTGAAGATCATAGGCTTGTGAGACAAATGCATTTATTTCCTGATACCTCGTTCCAGGCTCTGGGAGCTAACACTGTCTGCTGTAAGTAATTGTATTTACCATCCTTTTTTCTCACAAAGTGGCAAAGCTTTCTGCTCAGTAGAGTTACTGCTTGCCACCCTGAGACAGAGATCTAAGAATCTGTGATGTGTCTGCCCTGAGGTTGTTGCAACCTGGGAGGTAAAAACTGATCTTGCTATTTTGGATGAAATTGGAGTTTGGGAGCAATTTCACAGAAACTCTAGGAGATCTGTCTGCCTGTTTCTCTCATTAGCATTGCAACCTGTTTTGCACCACAATCTCACACCTCGACATGATTACTTCTCTTTCTGTCAGCCTTCCCTTCCCTATTAACCAGTGAGAAACCTCAGCGGAGTTACCAGGGGAGGGCTGCAGCCAAGCATCTCCTAAACAAACAGGAAGGTTCTGACCTTGAGAAAATCTATAGCAAAGAGGAAAGTGTATGTGTGAGGGGAAGTGCACAAAGATGAAACCAAAAAGAAGTGCCTTGAGATGTAGCTGAAAAATTAGGAGTGGAAGGTGAGATACAGAGCGGGAGACTGGCAAGCAAAAGGATAGGGGGGACTTCCTAACAAAATGGAGGATGAAGGGGCAAAACTATAATGTGAGAGGAATAAGATGTAACAAGACTTAGAGTGATAATGTGGAAAGTGACAGAATAGCAATATATTAAAATGTCTGAGTGGAAGACAATTGACAAATGGAGTTGAAAAGGAGTGTAAATGCTGTGAGTGGGAGGAAAAGTAAAAAAAGTAAGGAGCTATATTTTTGATACACCTTCTGAGTGCATACAGGCAGGAATACCATCACACCTACACACTGTGTCTGATTTGCTTTTGAGATTCACAGGAACATTTTCTCTTAAAATAATTTTAAATATCCCCTTAATCACCCCTTTTCCCATTTTCACTATAGAGAAGCTTTTTTGTTTTTCTGTTTTTTTTTCTGGTTTCTTAAACAGGGGAGAGCCATCACCTCTAATGAGATTCTCTCTTTCCCTTAAATGCAGAGAGAGCTGCTCATAAAGAGCTAAAAGACTTGGCTGGAGGAGGAAGGAAAAAAATAGTGTGGCACCTGATCCTGGTTTTTAGGAAAACATTATTGAGCTAAACAAAGAATGACCTAATTGAGGTTTTATATTGTGGACAGACTGAGTAACACACTGAAAGTGGAAAACTGAGATCCCTTTCCCTATCTACCTGGCTCTATATTTTGCATGGACAGAATTAGATGTATATTTTGCTCACTAAAATCTCAAACATACTGTAATACATGGAAAAAAAAAATCAATTCAAGTACTCAAGGAAAATGAGTATACTTAAAAAGGAAACATTTAGCACATATCCAAGGCTACAGAGCCTGCCTGTATAAAGGTTTGCCGAGACCTTTGCAGGGCTATATAAAGTTGTAACACTTCCAGCTGAAGGGGGACTGAGCATGCCAGATCAGTAATGAATGATTGGGGCTCTGCTGTCTTCTGATCCCCCCCCCCCCCCGCCCCTCCTCATATCTGCAAACATTCATTATTTTCTGGAATGTCCTTTTGAAGCATGTTTCTTCCTCAGTGCTGCAGTGCCCTCCAGTGCTCAGAGAAAATGCTTTGGCTTCCATTATCAGCAATCCAAAAGGCAGACACCATTTTATAAGACTGAACTCTTCATGGTATTTCAGATGACTTTTCCTTGCCTTCCAAAGCATGAAAGTAGTATAGTAGCTATACCTAGCTACCTCTTCCCAGTGCCCTCTTGCCCTGATCCAGCCAAAGGAAGTACCCTCAGGAAGCTGCCTCTTGGTTAGAAACCTGCCCCAGAAGCTGCAGGACACTAGTCAAGCATCTCTGAATTCACCTCCACCACGGCCACAAAACAAGGCTGTGGCTGTCTCTGTAACCTGGGGCATATGCCTGCTGCAGGGCTGTGGCCTCCAGCTTGCAATGGATTTTCTTCTCCAGGTCATCTCTTTTGATGCTTGAAATATTTAAACAATAAACAAGCTGTCTGCGGTGAATGATCTCCTCAGTAAGTCATATTCCAAAAGTGGTTCAAATACTCCTCTAACAAAAGTACTAGGAGCAGCATACAGGCTGTAGTTCAAGGACCGTGTTCAGAGTAGTAAAGTTTTCCTAAACTCTTGAGGTTGCAGGTTATTTTAATGAAAAATCCTAGTTAAGGATGGGTGAGAAAGGCATATGAGTGAGTCCAAGTTTCCTTTGGGAGTTACATTTTTGCCATTGTATACCTCTAGTGCAGAGGTTTAATAAATTCCACCTAAAAAATCACAAGTGCTTTCCTAAATACAAGAGAATCTGTAAGTCCAGAGCAGCTCAAAACAAACACCTTGTTAGATGCAAAAAGTTTAGGGTGGGATTTTCAACAGACTAAAGGAATTCAATTTCAGGCTTCCATCAAGTTATAGTAAGAGCTGCTCACAAAAAAAGTATATTCTGATAAATTGTGTTTAACAGGAAAAATCATTTCAGCACTCACATGTATGTATTTTTCAGTCAAGAAAGCATCTTTTTAGAGAAGTTGCAGGTAAGCCAAAAGCTATGTAAACAGTCCAGAGAGAGCAATGTCCCTCTCACATTTTTCATTCTCTTCCAGATGTGAGGTGTCTGACTGACCACCACATAGCTAGCAAGCTTCCTATCAATCCAAACACTTGCAGATCAAATATGCAGCATTTTGGCAAGTCAAATAAGGAAAAGGGGGGTGGGGGAGAGGTTGCAGAGAAAGAAGTATACAGAAGGTCATAATTAGAAGAAAGGAGGAGATCAGAGATAAAAATAAGTACTTGTACTCATGGGAGAGATATAGAAAGGATAAGGGAGCCCATCAAATGCCTTGGATTTTGAAATTACGATCTTCAATCTCCCTTTATCTTTTGGATTCACAATAGCATTTTGTAATATTATGACCATGTAATGTAATAGCATAGTCTTTCAGGGAAAGATTTAAAAATTACTTTTCTCTCTGCAAATGATGTGCCACAGAGATTGAAAGCAAAAATATGAAGCTGAATATTGAAAGCCAGTGGTGGTAGGCTTTGGAATTGACAGACTATATTTTGCCCAGCATTTAAGTGTGAATCTCTTCCTAGGAAAAAGTACCTGTGCTTTCAAGGCCCTTTTTTTCAGCAGATTTTCTAAATATACTAGCAGAGATTCTAACATAAAGGGGCATGGTGGTGTTCACAGCTGATTAGGAGCAGATGCTTGAGAATTGTAATGGGCTGTATTTAGCATGTAGTTATGCTAGACAGGCTCTCAAAACTTGTGCTTCATCTTTTTCTTGTTTATAAATCAAGAAAAGCTGTAGAATCTGACCTCTAGCAGGAGCATCTGGATCTGCCCACTGTTTCCAAAATATCATCATCTCCTGGAAGTGTGTCCTCACTATTTGTGCTGGGCACTTGCACCAGGGCTGGGTATCACAATTCTGTGTACAGAGATACCCAATTTTGACAGAATTGATGGTAGTCTACAGAACACACTCAGGCTACGGTTTTAAAGTATCGTTACCACTCACATGACTTTGCTGCACTCACTCTGTGAAGCAGCAAGGTTCCTGAGCAACTTAAAGGAAAACCTGCTCTAATCCAAACCTGCAAGGACAAGTTTAGACATACAGCACTCCAAGCCCTTGTTCGAAGTTGTTGGTGACGCACAAATAGAAGTTGCACAGATCTCAGTAGGAAAGGCTGCCCCCAAAATGCAATATTATTCCAAATGTTTCAAATTAGCTTGAATAGAAGTACAAATAAAGGGTATACTCATTCTGTCAGTAGCATATTGTATAGATAAATTCCACAGGCAATCAGAGCTGACCCAGTGCAAGGGTACTCTTAGAATTTGAGATTAGTTTTGAGGTTAAACTGGCAAGCTAAAGCATTTCCCAAAGCCATGGGCAATAAAGCTTCTGAAGTGTACATGAAGAATGTGTAAGCCTTAGAAATGCTTCTTAAATGGAGATTATGCTACAACTATATTTGTGAATATAGCTTTCAATGGTTAACCATCTTAACCAAACCATAAAAGGCAGTGCATAGATTGTTAGCTGATCATTTGTACACAGTCCTTTTTTCCATTAAAAAAACCCTTATCATTTGCAAATGAATGCAAATTAATGTGATTTGTATTTTTGCATGTGTCATTACTCTAGAACAGCTTTGATTTACAAAAATAGAAATCCATAATATGAACAATTAATCTCTAATTTTAAACCTAGGTTAACATGCTCTAAGTACAAACAGACATTAATTGCATTAATAATGCAATGTAACAGTGATCATTGGATTTAGGACAAATTACTTCTATTCAGCAAGACTGCTTTTATTGCTCAGTCTGCCCTAGCTACATCAGTCTAATATGGTAGACACCACTGTTTTCATGCCTCTGGCTCTGTTTCTTCTATGTAAATTATTATGAGGGCACATCTTACTACACTATCAAAGAAAAGTTGTTTTATACCCTTATTCATTGAGGACTGGCCTCTGTTGAATAGCTGTGCTGAAGAAGTAGCACACATTAACCATAGCCCTCCAGGGTTCATGTATACCCTCCCATGTCACAGATAGGCAGTTTGGGACAGTTATTTTCCTGTTGCAAACATCCTTTTCAAGTACTTTATGTGCTAGACTGAACCTTGAAGGATCAGTTCTGATTTCTTACATTTATTGTAATCACATACATACCTGGGTACCATGTTACAGGTAGGTTCTTGTTCTCATTTCATAAACACTCAATGCGAACTGAGATTATTTTAGTGATTCTTCAGAAAACCCTCCTGCCATAATAACCTTATATTATCAATCATTTTATTAGGTACCAAAAATACTTTACAGAAAGATTCTTGGCCCAAGTATTTTATAGTTTTGCACTGTTGATATGGATGATATGTATTGCTACATTTATAAAGACAGTTTTCAGATTAGATTTAATAGTTGCTCTAGCAAGAGTTTTATATAAAAAAACTCAAGACTCTGGAATGATTTAGAAATTCTAATTTACTTTTTTTTTTAAAGTGGAATTATAATTTATGTCCATAGATTCTGGTCTTGCAGTGTAGCAGTAAAGCTGTTACTCAATTGTTGCTGCAGTAGTAACTGTAAAATTATATTCATTGGACTCATTTGTGCAAAGCTAGTCAAATGCTCCTAAGAATGAAGTCATATATTTCTTTCACCTAACAAAAACAACTTTTCATATCATTTCACTAAATGTCTCTGCTGCGTCCTTTGAAATATGGACCCAAGACAAAAATTTGTCCAGAGGTTAGAAGTGTTCTCTTCCACATGTTTGACTGTTTTAACTCTCCAAAAATGGCCGTTGATACACATTCAGAAAAGACTCGATAGCTGCCAAATACTGAACTGACTACATGGGGAAAACTATCAGGCATCTTCCATCCCCTCAAAGCTATTTGGTGTGACTGGGTAGCTCACATTCAGTCAGCAGTCAGAGGCATCACACTGCAGTCCAGAATGATTGGGATGAGGCCAAATTTTCCCCGTGGTTACCGCACTTAGGGGTTTTTTTTCTCAAGTCCAGCATGGTGCTGGGCAGCAGGGTTGGAAGAGGAAAGCTCCGTGCTGCCCCACACTGCAATGGGGGGGAAATTCTTGCTTCAGTGCATAGTGATAAATGAGATGAGAATGAACAATGGGAAAAATTAACAGCAAGGGATAGAAGGAAGAGATTCAGAAGTGTGTGAGGGTAAATGGGAGCCTTTGACAGAGGGAAATCAGGAGAAGAGACCAGAAAGGGGAGAAGATTTGACAGCATACCTTTTGCCCTGGATGCTGAACATGCCTGTACTAGAGGATGCAGTGAGTTATGTTGGCTTTGCAAACACTAGCCCCCAGATCAGCAGAACTGATGTGAATACACAACCCATTTGAGTTCAGAATCACTGTTTCCTTCATTTGACTTGAGTGCTACAAAAGCTACATGCTTACATACAGATCTTAATAATTATGGTTTCCCCTGGTTGAGACTCCTGTATCACATTCCATGTACAAACGGATCCTTGACTCCAAAGCTGGTAAGTACTTTGATAATGGTCTATTAGCACTTACTAAAATGTTGTGTTTCCCCAAAGTCAACATAAATGAAAATATTTCTGGAGGTTATAAGATGTTTTAAAGGATGTGTTCTTAAATGGTGCAGAGGACAAACTAATGAATATATGTGCCATTAATAGCAATGAACCTATCTGCTTATACTCTAAGGAAATAGAGGAAGATACAGTTATTACATGATTTGCAGATTGTTAATGTTCTTTAGGTGATGTATTATCTGTAGGCTAAATGCTAGCTGTACCTCAAGTTTTATGATCAAAATAAAAATTATAGTAGGTGAAGTTGAAACTTAATATTTTGTGCCAAGACAGCCTCATTTCAATTTAGCTGGTGGACAGTATTTTTAGGTATTTGCTTATTTGCATGTCCCCAAATCTTGGGATGCTCCCAAATGGCACGTAATTTAGGAGTTTTTTCCAATAATCATATTAAAAAATAAAATTGAACTATACATTCTAATATCCCTTTCCAATCTACATGAAATGGTATTTCTTGTTACTGCACAGAAATAAACCAAGACTCATTAGCAGGGCTTTGCAGTTACCACTCTCAAAGGACCTTCCATCCCGATTCTGCACCAAGCAAGCCCCTGAATTTATGTAAGGCATCATTTAGTTTGTCTTCCTCTGCAGTGTCAGCTGCAGAATAGTGTACTGATGCCTACTTTATCTTCTGAAGTAATTTGTCAGCTGACAATTTTTTTTAAAGGTTGGAAACAGAAATAAAGACACTAGATGGCAGCAAACATCTTAAAACTGAGTTCTGTCTGTAGCCTGGCCCGAATCTAACAGATGTAGGTAGCCTTCCAGCTGTGAAATGCCTGTTGGGACTTCTTCCATGGTTCAGCTGTGAAAAGACTGTTTTGCCAAAAAGCCGGTGTTTTCTCAAGCTTCTGAAATACAGTTTAAATTCGGAGCTTTGCTAGTACTGCTTTCTGTATAAGAATTGGAAATTATTCCTTTTAAGCATTCCACCCCTTCTCCCCCCCACATATCTGTATTTAATTTTGTATTAATGATATATAATTGAGTAGGACTGAGTTCAAATGTTGTCTTTACAAAGGCTTGGCTGTAACCAGATGTGGTAACTTGGGCTACTTGCCCTGTTGAAGTTTAGCAGTATTGTATTCAGTATCAGCTCATGCTGCTTGGTATCATCACACATATCTAACCCTCTGTTTTCCCTACTGAAGCAGCTTTAGGCACACTGAGTAAACATGTCTGTTTTTCATGAGTGTCTTATCTGTCACTGATGTTTCCCTGAGCTAAATGATGTCTACTGCTTTATTAAAATACTCCTATTCAGGCTAACAAGTACTTCTTAAGCTTCTGTAGAGGGAGTTAACCATAGACTTCCTACAGATTCTGGGAAGCCAGATGTTTCCTAAAGATTTGGTTTTCCTTTATTAGGAAAAAATGGATAATATAGGTTTTGTATGCCCCTTTGTAAAGTGTTCTTTCACTGAACTGATTCATTAGGCAAACGTTTCAAGGGCTATTTTTGTATACATGCAGCTGTAAACTAAGGATGTGCAAGGTATAGGACTGAGCATTGCAGACCTTAAGATGTTTGAGAACTTTATATTTGCTTGCTTTGTGAAGGTGGATTTTGTGCATTAGCGTCCAGGCCGATATTGAAGCAGCACCAAAAGATCATGTGAACACCTCAGTTCCACAGAAAGCTTTTAAATCTGTACATATTCACTTTAAATGTGGAACACAGACCCCCTGCAGCCTACTGCATCACCATACTGCTCAAGGTGTATGCCTGAAAGGGCTCAGACTCAGCTTTCAACAATGACGACAGATAAATCCAAGGAAGTATCAACTTTTGCCAGGCTTGTGTATCTGGGGGATTCTTATCTCATCGGGGTTGTATGTTGAGTGTCTTCTCTCCAAGCAAAAATGAAGACCCTTTAGCTTACTTACAAAGTCTGAAGAAAGTGCAGGCCTGCAAAGGAGGAAAAGAGTGTACAGCAAGAGTAACACCTGAGGCAGAAGGTTACGTGTGAGCCCAATGCCTTGTTTTCCTTCTCTACAGGAATATCATCCATGTCTCTGACAGCTGAGACTTCATCTTTTCATTGCTCACTCCAGTTCATGGTCAGAGCCTTTTCTCCCATCCAATTTTATTTCCCAAATTTATTTTCCAGCCTTCCAGTCACAGATGTTTTTTCATGGGTTTTTAGTCTGTTCCCTAGCACAGCTCCTTTTTGAGTCAATCTCCCTCTGGTTCCATTTTTTTGACCTGCTGTTGCTTTAAAAAGATTAAACATTTTCCATAATTTTTCTTTCCTCCTCACTGGAATCTTATCCATCTTCAAAATCTTCCCTTTGCTATAAAAAGAGGAATAATGCATGAAAAGGGGGAGGTTGTTTTAGAAGAAATCTAGCTAAATTATTTTTTTGTTCAAGTAAAATTACCGAAAATGCTAACCTCCAAAGAAACTAGATCATGCTTCAGGTTATGCTATGGCTTTATCCTAGGCCTTGGGAGTAGCTCCTACAAGAAGCATAATGTCAAACATTTAACAAAAGCTTGTACAGTTACTTTGGATCTAAATTCAGAGGCAGTATCAATCAATGCAGTATACAACTTCGCAGCTCTTTCCTACAAGGCCATTTCTGGAATTGATGCTGATCTGGACAAAATACTAGTCAGCTGCAGCAAATTAAAAAATATTTTGTGAGACCATGCAGTTAAGTGTGGTTTTTATTATCCTGTAAACATTTATAGAGCAACACCCATTAGTAGACTGTATGCTTTCCCTTATCACTGTAGCTCTGTGTTATACTGTACCGATGCAGGTTCAGGAAGCTTTTTATTAGTAGGCATTGAAGTCATTGTTAGGTTTAAATATGCAATTATTTATATAAATTAAGAAATAACTCATGACATGGCTTGTTTATTAACCATTAAGAAGGAACTTCTTAGGATCCGTGAAAGGAAGAATCTTTTCTGTGTTCAGTATTACCAACCACAGAAAGATGTTTACTTCTCCTTCCCTAATCCTCTCATCTTTAGAAAAAGAAAAAAAAAAATAGCAAAAAAAGACAACCTTGATTTTTATCTGAAAATGTAGTGAAAGGTTGGAAACTGTTTGCCAAGTTAAGCTTGTTCCCTTACAAGGAAATGCAGTTTTGGGAACAAATAGCATTCCAGTCTTTTCCCCAGTGGGCATTATGCCATTGTACTTGCAGACATTGTGTCATGGAAATGTGCAAGAAGGCCTGAAACAGCTAAGAAATGCATTGCCTAGTTATATAATTATTTTCTACTACTTAAAAGCTACTGTCTACTCTTATTCAACAATAGAAAAAGACACAAGCTGAGGCTTATGGATTACATGTTTTTCTGCTCTAGTGACTTAATGAAAAGTCAAAACTTACATAATTCTGAAATAGTTAATAAATGCAAAATTTGTTCTTGCTGAAATTTTTTAATATCGGTAAGAGCATTTTTAAGCAAGCAATTCTGTAGGTGATTCCCATGCTGGTCACACTTTTCAGTGTGAACAAGGAACACATTCAAAATTAAAAACAAAGCCTTTTTGCTAGAATTTTTTATGGAAATATTATTCTTTAGCAAGAATTTTAAAGAGATTTCTCCTTTAGCACTCCCTGCTTTTACACCAGCTTTTAAAATACACTTGAGAAAATTAATAGCAGATGCTCATCTTTCTTTCCTGACTTTCAAGGTCTTATTAGTGAGGTACTTTTCTAATTAGAAGTGGTTTTACAGTTATTAATGTTCATAAATGAAACTTTCTTAGGAAATTACTTTTGTTATAAAAAGTGTGATCTCTGTTTGGAGACCTTTGTTTTATTCCTTGATACTATCCAGTAAAAACATGGTTTAAATCCACATGAGCATTTTAACAATCTATTGTTTTCTTGGGCAACAGTTTTTAATAAAACACAAGCTCCTTTATATTTCTCTCATTTTCAGCAAGCTGCAGAAAATATCAGTTTCAGTTTAGATATTAAAAATTCTTTTTTCCGACCTAATTCAGATTACTTTTCAGCAATGAATTTGTTCTTGCGCTTTCTCCTGCCTACTGCTGTTTGCTTTTTGGGGGGGAACAAATTTCCATGTAAGTGGGATATTTCTAACTGCAGTATCCTCTCTGCCATCTTGCTGACAAGGAGGTATATTTGAGATAAGGCTGAGGGATGAATGAAAACCTGTATTGGCTCATAGATAACATCCATAACATTCAGTTGCCTGTGACATCTTCAGCATCACCACTGTCTTCCAAGACCCAAAAGCCTACATCAGGAAGAAATTACACTCTCAGGTGCCCTTGAAACTTCAGGTTCATTTAGTGGTACCAATGGGGTACTAATCACTCGTAGCACAGTAATATTTGTTCAGAGAATGAAGAGGATAGTTTGGTGAATTGAATGCAAAGTTTGCTCCCAGGGCAGCTGTAAGAATGCATCCAATGAAGGAGCTTCCAACAGTATGTTGGAGAACTCTCAGAGACCATCTATATTTTTGCTGCCCCAAGAAAGGATGGTCCGTGAAGTGCTTTTGACCATTAAACTCCTACAGATCACATCACATATTGCATTAAAGCTGAACTTTCTTATCTATGCATTCTGTATGGTGAATCAATAATGCAATGCATGCTGACATAAATGTGCATACACAAGTACAAAGCTTTAGCAAGTATTTGACCCTTTTCAAACAGGACTTCAGACTGGCTATTGGAAAAGAGTAAAGCACCAGGAGGAAGTTCCTGTACCTTCTCCACTCCAAAATATGCACCAACAGACTATTTTACTGATAAGATGCACTTTATTTCATAATTATGCTATCAAAGTCCCTGCACATTTTTCCTATTAACCCACATTTAAATGTAGATACAAGCTAGCCAGTTCTTTAAAGTTTTGCCAAAAGCAAAACAAGAATAGATGAAAGCTCACAAAATCCCATGGTTGAAGTTTACATTTTCAGTGCCCTGCTTTATGTGGCATTCAGAGCCTTTGCGTGCTCAAGGGAAAAAGTGACACTGGTGGACACTTCAATTGTTCATACTATTTTGGGCTTAACTCTTGTATGAACTGCAGTTATAGCAGAGTTTCCTTAGGAGGGATGTGAATGATGAAAATGATGTTTCCTTTTCCTTAAGCTTAATATTCTCTTCAGTATCATGGTATTTTTGTATATGTTAAGGACAATTTTTTTTAACTATTAGAGAAATTCAGCATTTTTCCTCTGTTCAGCCCACAGACTTCAGTTTCATGAAAGAAATGGCTCTGTAAGTGTCACCACAGGAGTCAGGTCTTTGCTTTCTTAATAATTACTATTTGTTGGATAAGTGGTTTTACCCACAACTTCTTTTTTTGTATGACAAGCTGATTCCTGTTCCCACTTACTATCTTGGCAAATAAAAAAATGTAATTCAATTCATGCTGCTCTAATTCCATACAGCAGTTTCAAGATTAAGTCCTCAGTGATAATATGTAAAACAGTTATGACTTTGCATAAGTTATCCAAATGACGATTACTAAAAATATCTTGCAACAGTCATAAAAATATTTTTCATTCTTTTTAGCAATATTCATGTTAGCCCTGAAGCCTGGCTTCTAATAGCTAAATTCAGCTGATAAATACGAATATCAAAATGATGAAACATATTAATCCATTTTTCAGAGAAAAAAAATATTTTATGATTTCTGAGTCTCCTTCAGCTTCTGTTCCTAGTAAAAAAGCCTGGGTAAGAGAGGTCATGGAACAGTCCTGCTTACTAAGTTTTTGTGACAAAGTCTTTTATTCTGGTAATTTATACACTCACTAAGAACGACAAATTTCAAGGTGCACAATTTTTTTTATCCAAAATGGCTTGTGTTTAGCTTAAAAAAACAAACAAGCAGAAACCATCTGAAGTTCTTATCTGTGCTAGCAATCAGAAAATAGGGAAAAAATGCAACTGATTGATTGTAAATTTCCTTGCTCTCAGAGGAAACAAAATTAAATTGGTGAATTATCACCAGAAATACAAATTAAATTAACCTGAATAGAACAACGACCCTATTACAGATCCAGAACATCTCTTCTGATGGCTGTTCAGCTACTATTAACAATTTCTATACTGTCCACACTTATGAAGAGTAAAGGACAGAAGCAGTTATCAAACTGCTAAACCAGTCTAAGAATTACAATGCTTAGTTTGTAAATTGCCTTCAGTGCATGAGGGTTTGTGTCACTTGTTGTTGTGGCCACTACTGAGTACAAGGAAGGCTTAAATTGTCACCACCACACCAGGATACCTTTTTTAGAAGGTCATTCTATGTTTCCATGAGTAAATTATTACTTCCAGATTTGTCTTCCCAGTCATCGCTCGCAGTCAATGAATAAGTTGTGTGACAAAAGCCGTCATTCAGCAACTAAACATAGATGGTCTTGGGATCTTGCAAAACTAAATCTTCTTTTCCTTATGCATGCCTAAAAGGGCTACATCAGCCCATGGAGCTGAGGTCTGAAAGCTGTGCCCTATGTTAAGGGTGTGCCACACCCTGGGAACTGGCTGAGAGAAAAATAGCAAGCTGTTGGCACCCAGCTAAATTTATGTGTCTCTGGGAGGCACGGTCACAGATTTGGCTCAATAAGGCATATATGCTGAATACAAAAAAATGCTTTCTTGATCCATGCATTTTTAGCATTTCATTCTTGGTATAGTTTTTACCCAGAGCAGGACTCTATCCAGACAGTATTTCCCTTTTTGCAAAGTCATTGATTTTGTGGATTCCTTGGGCAAGAAGCTTATCCATCAAAATGCAAACACTCCAACATCCAGGATTCTCCAGTCTTGTGACTTCCCACAGCTTCAGGAAAGCAGAGCAGTTTGGGGGGGGACTGCAACAACTAATTGCCCTAGGCAGATGCTCATTTTTGCCTCTGCAAATACCTTGGGTAGATCCACAGCAGTACTCACGCAGCATCACAGTTTCCCCATTCCTCTCCTCACAGGTGCCTTAGCAGGCTATGAGGAGGCCTCTAAAGGCAATTTTAATATAATTAATAAGTATCAGTATTACCCTAGATTTACTAACAGCTTGTATGTAAGTTTGACATATTTAAACTCCTACATAATTTAGCCCGTTATCATTTGTTTCTCAGGCAGTGTTCTGACCTGACAAAGCAGTATTATGAAAGCTTCATAAGCACACTGATGGAACAATACATCGTTTTTAAAGGCAGGTGAGCTTTTAAGATACAATTCATAAGGAAGTGTTATTTTTGCTTATGAATTTTCATTACTTACCTGTCAAAATTGATTAATATTATAAATGCTCAATTCAGTATTTAGTAGTTCCTGCTCTTTTGCTTTTTCTACTCTGGTCAATCCATCAGTAGTTCTTTCTATTAGTTAAAAGATGAATTACTTCTAATAAGGAAGATGGTTGCTCAGCAACTCAGACTCCTGCTGAGCCTGACAATGGTACACGAAGGAAATTTCTTGAAGCTCTTATGTGCTAGCTGAAGGAGGAAAAAAAACCCTTATTTTAAATAGTTCCGTCATGAGTGTCTAAAAATAACAATGAGACTTCTAAACAAAAGATGACTTTTTTTTTTCCTTCCCAAAACAGGTAAAATCTTAAGCAATTCTGTGCTGGGAATGGCAATGAAGGGGACAAAGGAGTGAATAAAACTAGTTCAATTTCATATTACGTTTCTACTTTTTCTTTGACAGGTGTCTATTTCTATAGTCTGACCTGTTTTCAGAATATTATCCCCATGTCTATTAAATGAACAGTGATCATGAAACAGTAGTAATGAGATAGAAAAGCTAGGGCTTCAATTCTGCATGTGCACATGCATGTGTACTTGGCCCTGATTTTTGTATGGATGTTGGTATCAATCAGAGCATGCTTCCTGCCTCCTCTGCATCTTGCCAGCCACACATGAGTAGGAAATACTACAATGGTGTTCATAATTAGGGTGGTAGTTTGTGTACCATAAATGGTCCCAATTCATTTACCAGCTGATTGGGTATGCCTCAAAAAAATCCTTGCAAGGTGTAGTTTGTTACAAAATTAGGGAAGTAGTTTGTGTACCATAAACAGTCCCAATTCATTTACCAGCTGATTGGGTATGCCTCGAAAAAATCCTTGGAAGATGTAGTTAGTTACAGGTTTCATAATATTATTTTCCTGATATTTTCCATGTAGATCTACTGGTCTAGAATTGATATAGTACCGTTCTGCAGTAACACCACTTTGATCAATGTCCTGACTAAACACAGACCTGACATTGGCCCCTTGCCCAATTTCAGCCAGTTTCCCTGACATATTGCTGAAGAATCTAACTTCACCAGCTTCCTATGAAGATATATGATAAAGCTTCCTTCTTGTCTATTTTGCAAACATTGCAGAACATAAATGTAAGATTAATTGCACTTTCACTCTGATAATGGAAACCACATGATGGTCTTTAAAGTTGTTATCTGTGTAGTCTTGTGTTCAAGGTCCAGAAACCATTATTTCTATCATCAAAATGTTAAAAATAAGTTGGATCTCTCTAAGCATTAACTGTTTTCACTGGAATGATTCCTATTGTAAAAAGCTGTAATGGAAAGAAGTCTACAAATACTCTGTATTAAAAATCAATATAATCATAGTCCCTGCATTCTGACACTTTGAGTTGGAAAAATTTGTTTCATAACCTATATCTTTTTGCTGTATTATTCAACATGAGCAATTCAAAATGGAGCACATTATTAGTAAGGACAGGTTGTCATTTTCATTTTTCATTCATTTGTAAACAAATTGATGTCCAAGAGCTAACATTTGTGAGATCCAACAACGTAATGTAGAACTCTTCCTACATTTGTCAAATGTTCTTACTGTAGCTTCACTGATGTCTTCAGAATAATAGATGATTCCCTTCTCTGTTGTGCAGTCAGGAAGCTGAGAAACATTTTGATAAAACTTTGATTAAAGACACCAGTGGCAACAGAGCAAAACATCTTTATCTGCCAATTTTTATTTCTTCAGCTGAGAGATAAGCTAGTATATTATTGACATTACATAAATCTCAATCTCAACCAAGATGTATCAAGTCATTTATGGAATCTTGGGAAACAAAAACATGTACTTCATTGTCATATCAAGATAAATTACCTGTAGATAACATTGGCATGTGTTGATTACTTCTTCAAAGGCTACCTTGTAATTTTCTGTATTCTAAAAAGAATGCCTTAAAAAAAGTTTTAGTTTTGAAGCAGTTATAAAATTATTTCCAATATCTACACCTTTTGAATGGTGTTTTGCGTTGACAGTTTACTGTCAGCAACTAGAGAACTTCCACATAAATCACAGAAATATCAGTAGCAATTATCATTCATTCATCAGTGAAAAGTGAGGTCACTCTTTTTCTGGAACACATCTCTGTCTTCCAGTTAAAGGTTGAACTTAGACTAGTCGATGACATGTTCACAGTCCAGGTAGAGCTTATTCTGAGACACTACGTCTTCTAAAAATATTTAGTTCAGAATCAATATACAATTTTTAATATCACCTTGAGATAGCAAAAGATATGAAATATTGAGAGAGAGTAAAGTTCACTGCATACTTCATGGGTAGACTGAAGATATTCAAGAAGTAAGTGTTTCAGTGTTGACTGCTGACATTTTTGAATCACATCTGACAAAGCATTATGTGTTTTTAAAGCTTCAACATCCAAGTAACTACAGAAGTCAGGTAGGTAGGACTACTGTTGAAACAAGAAAATAGTTTAGGGAAATGAAACAGCTTGCAGTAAATAGCTCAGATGCACTCACTTAGATGCATGCCTGGGAGAGCCAGTACCTTGCGTGGTCCTTCCATGTGCTCTGTGCCTATGTTCTTCAGCCTTTACATACAGTGCTAACGTTGCCTGTGGGGGTAATCTCTACTGCTGGTTGACTGATTTGGGTTTTTTTGGTGGAAGAATGGGGAAGGGGGAGACAAATATACTAAATATAATAAATTCCTCCTAATTTCTCCTCCACCATTCTTGTAACAGCCATGACCTGAGCACTCATTTTCATCATCAGGCTCTGAGGCTTTCTTTCTACAAATCTCTTGACAGCATTGATTGTATCAAGCATATGTCCCTTTAAGGTCCTGTGGAACTGGAGCTCTGCACAGTGTATAAACTGCTGAGCCTGGATAAATGCATCCAGGTAATACTTGAACTTTCCATGCCTGAAAAAAATGTGATTGCTAGCAACTTTTGAAGCCTACTCAGTAGGCCATACTCCCAGAATTGTTATGATAAAACATGCCAATGCCTCTATTAGGCCAGAATGTGTGATAATGAACTTTTCAAAAAATTTCCCTCTTTGTCCGTCATTTCCTTAACAGAGCTATAGATCAAAGGAGAGAGATCAATGTGTTTTTAGAAGCCAGTTTCAAGCAAGAAGTCATAGCCAGGATTTTTATTGCAGTACTATCTCAGTAAGTCAGTACTATCTCAGTAAGTCAGTACTATCTCAAGAAGTCAGTACTATCTCAGGATAAACAGACTGTTACAAGGTAGAGTTATTGTTTGTGAATTCTATAGCAGGTCATGATTTAAGCAAGAATTTCATGGCTTTGCCCTGCTGCTCAATTATGGGATGAGTGAATGAAACACCATTCTTTTAGAAAGAGATGGATGATTTCTCTAATGCTTATTGAATGGACTGATGAAAGAAGCAGGGAGAAGAAAATTTTCATTTTTAGACAAAGTGATTTGAGAACATTAGCAATGCTGTTTATGGACACCACTTCTGGAGCCCCTGTAGTGCTGACAGTAGTCTGACTAAATATACTGATTGATGCCCTGCAGAAAGGCCAGACTTTTTTTCACAGGCCAGGATACATTCTCCAGAATGGCTCAAAGCAAAAGCAAGAAGGGAAAATTTTGTGTACCCTCAGTGGCCCTCATCAAAGTTTGTTGAATGTCCAACTCTTTCTGTCAGCCTCAACAGGCTTTCTAGCAGATCTTCATGGAACAACTTCTGTTTGCACTTTGGATTCATTGCAGGGAATTGATTTAATTCCTTTCTGTCTAATCAGACCGGTCTCAGTGCCTTAGAAATTGCTGCTACTCAGTGTGACAGTGTGCTGCTACAGCAAAATTTCCTATGTTACCCATATCATTTGCAACACTGCTTTTATGCTATAGTAAGACAGAATTGGATTTCAGGAAGAACTAGTGTTTACCCTTAAAAATTTCAGTCTGGCTTAGTAGTTTCTGCTCCTTTTCAGTATGTGCAGCTAGCTCCTGGGAAGGACAGCCACAAGAACTGTGGTAAGATCAGAAGGGCCCATAAGTACCCCATGAACTGGAATAAATAGGGAGTTTTTGCATAGCTACCTTTAAGTATTTCACATCAAGATGGTCACAAAAACTCTTCTCTAAGTAGTGCACACAAGCTAACCACTGTAATAACTAAGTTTTCGATCTGTACCGTTTCTATAAACTCAAGTATATATCCCATGTTGTTGATAAATTTGTTTTTCACTTTGTAAAAATAAAAGGTAGAAGCAGATGACAGCACATTGCCAATGTTGGAAAGACTCGTTTGTGTCAATTCTGTAGTATTCTATGTCGTTCTTATCCTTCCCTCTTTAAAATTTTTCTACCATGTAATTGAGCTTCTTAAAAGCACCAGGAGCTAAACAGAGATTTGAAAGCCACAAACACAAGGCACCTCTGCAGATTTTTGTACGGATCAATACAGAGGTAGCGACCCTGAATTTTGAAAATTTACATCTTTCGCTGAATGAAAAGAGATTATATGCATTTTTTGAGAGATCTGAGAATGCTCATTTTCTCCATCTTTAATGACTTACGAAACTTATTCATAAGAGACGTGTCCTGCCACACAGACAAAAAGTTTGACTTGTGAAATGCATTTGTATTTTGAACTTTTTTTAATGTTCGATGCTTTTGCATACAGAATGTGACCTCTGTATGAAGAGTTGCTCATATTTTTCTTTTAAATGCAGTTTTGACTAGAGTTGTCAACACCACAAACCATTATACTTTTTGGTAGAACACAAGAACAGCAAAGGAATTACTGGATTTCATGCAGACATTTCAAAGAAAAACCCCTCTATTTGGAGAGGGGACTCGGGTGAAGTTACAAGTTTTACATTGTTTTCTGTTCTGCTCTGTCAACTTTCTGCCCTGCTGACCCACTTGCAGCCTTCACCCTATGACATTTACCAAATGGTTGCTAAACTAGACAAATACCTAAAAGGCTTCCAACTGGACATCTTCAGAAGACCATCACTGATATAAATGATAAAGATACACTTGCAGAACATCACTCAAAGTTGAACTTATTCACTAACTGGAACTTCAAAAATCTCAGATCAGGGAAATAATAAACATTTCTGATTTCTGTGTTATGTTTGCTCAGATGAAGAGCCTTGCATTTCATATGCTTAATTCAACCCTTAAATTAAGGAGTTAGCTAGGTTTGTAACTGTAGGTTTGCACCTGCAGAACTCTTACAAATAATCCGTGACAGTGTAAGTACTAAAAAGCTCTAAGCATTTACACATCAGAAAGGATTGAGATGGAACTGGCCTAAAGCAGCCCTCTAGCAAGTTTATTCAGCATGACCATAATGACTTTTCAGTCCCAAAACATTACCTGCAATAAGGGTGGCAGGGTCAGAGAAGTGCATATATTTTATATGATGTCAACTTTTCAGAATTATTCAGTATACTTGCATAGCTGATTTGTCTCCTTCTATTGAGTACTTACCCCAACTCTGGCCTCAGCTAGCATAATTAGCAACATACATAGCTAGCAGGTTTTTTTATTTTCAAATGCTGTAAATTTCTTTTCTGTGTTTTTGTTTAAATCAGCTGTTTGAAGACAGAAGTACAAAGAGCAAAAAATGGGTGCTAGATTTTAAGAAAAGTTGAAACATAAGCAAATTTCAAAGGTGAAGTCAAAAAATTATGCTAAAGATGGCAACACATGGCAGTGACTAGACCAGAGTCCAGCTCTGCATGAGACCTGAACCCCAGGGCATTTTACACAGGCAGAAATGCTTCCAGTTGTCATAGAGTCCCTGCAATTGTGCATGGATCCAGAGACCATTAAAAAGGAATCTCCCATGCTCAGCAGCTTTCCTGGGTGACTAGAGCAGGAGGTCTACAGGCAGATCTATAAAGTTACATTAGCAAGGATTTGGGGAAGTAGGGGCAAAGGAACAGGTGAAAAGTCACAGACACAACCCCTAGAAGGTACAAGACTCCAGATTACTGCACATTTTGAGAGAACACTGAGTTATTCTTTTTCATAAAATCCAGAGTAAAACCTGGCTTACTGATGTGGTATCTCCATTTTTATGCATGGCAGAATGAACTCTAGGCCACTCAGTTTGTGCAAGGTTTGTTTGAGCAAATTGGGAAAGCAAAAACATGTATGAGACCTGCAGGCTTTTTCCATAAGATCAACTGACAGTTAAAGGCAGTATTCCCTGTGTATGTCATTTTTCGAATTTAAGAATTGCCCTAGTTTTCTTTTTTTAAAAAACTGTCTTGCTAAGACTTTAGCTGTTTGCTACTGAGGTACTGTTTCTGTGCAGGGTAATCACATGAACTTCCAAGACAAAAGGACATTGTCAGCAACATTAGCAGTAAGGATCTATGCTAGAAATATTAAGTGAATGTCATTGTGCTCTACTGCTTTTGTCCCAAGAATGTTTCCAAGTCCGTAAGAGGTTTTAGCAGAGGGCTGTGCCTCCAGTCTTCACAGAAAAGTATTTTAAAGTATCTTTCTTCTAAAGTTACATTTCCTAATGTGCCAAAAGTTCTGTTTCCAGCCACGGGGCAGCGCTGGCTTTATCAGTCAAGTGTTAACTGAAAATCTACTAATGAAGTAAGACAGTAGAAGTGCAGCACCGTTTTATTGCCATCCAAGTCCCATTCACAGAGTTATACCTATTGCTGCAGGACATTTCACTCAAGCCCAGGGGCTCAACTGCACATGTTTACTGGAGACCCTCAAGAGTTACAGGCAGACTGCATACTGTGCATATAAATGTTATACAGCCTAGGGGGCTATTTTAGACTGGGCATTGGAGTAAGTCATAAAGAATTCACTGAAACTGAGCCAGTGTGTCATGAACATCAATACAGTGCTGTGTCTGACATGAGGCATAACCATTACAAAAGTTCATACACATTACTCTGTTTATTTCAGCTTGATGTATTGCCCCATGACACAAGAAGGGAAGAGGATGCATACCACAACTACATCAGACTTTCATTTAAACATCAGCTGACCATCACAAAGAAATTATTAATGGAGGAAGGGCATTATGGAGCATGAACAAATCACTCATGTAGAAGGTGAATATCTAAGAATCCTGCCCAGAGAATTGTTTTAGAAACAAAGATATGCCAGAAGCAACAAGAAGAAAGGAAGGTACAAGTGCAAAAGGGATTCTACTCAAAAATTTTCATGGCAGTGACTGAAACAAACAGTTTTAAGAGAAAGATGCACTGTGGAGTATACTGGTATGGTCGTGGAAGTAGGTAGAATTTTTTTCAATACACAACTAAATAATTTCATATTAATTCTAACAGTGAACATGAATATTGGCCACCACTTTTTATTTTACATGTCATTATACAACCCTATACTATTTACGCTGCAGACACTAGGTGGCTGATAATCAAATGGAGTCAACAAAAAGTAAAGCAGAAACACATTGTTTCTCTCTGTCTCTCCTTGACAGAAGTTCTAAAGTTTTCTTGTGAGTCAAATAAAAATAGATCAGAGAATTTAGCACCTACTCAGACAAATATTAAACTAATAAAAAAAAAACAACAAAACAATGAGACAATCTGATGGGCACATTCACAAGAAAAAGAACACTGAAGTGAGATCAGAGTGGACTAATAATGTTTGTCTTTGATCTGTCCTTTCAAGGTGAACCTTTGATAGAAGTTTGAAAACTTTCATTTTCATCCAACACAGGTCTGAAAATGACATTAATATTAAATTGCACAACATATTTCAGGTGTTTATTTATTTACTTTGTCTACGTTGGAATTGTCTGTTCTAGCCTTCTTTTGTGGCACACCCTTATGTGACTATCATGGAGAAGGGTCCACTCCTTATCTTTACCTCTGTCAAAGACAGGAGTTTTTAACCTTCACGAGTGGTCACATCTGCTGACAAATCCTATGCCAAATTGTCCACCCCTAAATACTGAACCTGTGACATTACAAAAATGACTTAACTACAATTAATTCAACAAAATGATTTCTAATTTATATGAGCCAGAGACAAGAATTCAGTGCCTTGATTTCACTGTTCCTTTCCTGACTTGATCTATCTGTAATTACGGAAACCCAAGCAAAATGAAAGTAATCCTACCTTGGTATGTGTCCTAGTTGTCACAGAAGTCTAGATCCTCCTTGTCTAGGTGGAAGTGATCTTAAAAATATTTATGGTAGAGTAAATCAAGCAACGTAGCACATGTGGCAAATGAAATGCACAAACAAGGACATAAAAAAGAAAAAAAGTTTTATTTGCCAGTTATCTGCAGCTGGGTACTGAACTTTGCAAGATGGAGAGAGAGAACAATGAGAAACAGTGAGTTTATGCTAACCTCCAGGCTCACTTGAACAGATGTAACTCTAAAACTGCCTTACTGAATTCAGTACAGATTTAAGAGATATTCGGCAAATTCCTACTCCTCCCTCCATCTTCATTTTCTCGCAGTTGGAAGCGATACTCTAAAGTGTGCTTTGTGCATAGGTCATTCCTTTCACATACTGCAACCAGTGCAATGCTTATATAAATATTATTCTTGTGATTTTAGCCTGATAAAGGCCAATGAAGAGAGACATCCAATCTCCCTCTGAAAGGAACATAAATTTTTATCTCATACACTCAATTCTGTGTCCTCCAATCAAAACCTAGAAGACAAAAGGTTTTCTCAACTTGAAATTGGCAGTCCCTAGGCATTCCTCAAAAATGGCATCATTTTGCCTTTCTTCCTGCAGATTACCTGGAGGTTACATCAGAATGATAACAGCAACGGCTAAGTGGTTTTTATAAAGCAAATAAGAAAAATAGGAAGCATACGGCAAGAGTGGATCTAGATAAGAAACCACTAATAAGTGCTTATAAAGTCACTGGATCCTCACTTGACCTGCTCTAAAAATATTTGCTAACGTTACAAGCTATTTCCATTTTTGTAAAGGGATGGCTCAGGGTAATAAAAATAACTTGCTATTCATAGGAGCAGAGCCAAGGAAGTAGCTGCTTTGTTCCACTATATGCAAAACTGAATGGGAGAGAAACGCCTTCTCACAAAACAGGCAAGGGGCACTAGATCCCCTAATATTTTGGATGACCCTGTTAGCTCTATTTCCCTCCATCCCTCCAGTCTTTCCTTACAGGTAGGTATAGACTTTGAGGTAACAGGTGGTTCTTCTCCCTTTCTCCTGGGACTTCTCTGCCTAGGGCTCTTCCGTCTGTAGCCAGGACTGTCTGGCAGGCAGAGCCACATCTCCAGCACCTACCATCCAGTCTCACACCAGATCCTTTAGTTCTTCGCACTTTATAACCTTTCTCAATCAAATGCAAGATTTCATAGTTCAATGGAGTTAAATTTCAAAGTGTCTTTCATAGCATATGATAACACTTGGTTTACTTGAAAAGACGATACTTTGTCCAATGTTTACAGCAGTAAATTTAGAAAGTATTTAGAAAATTGAGTTCTTATTTGCAGTCAGCTGATGACTTCAGCAAATACTAGTATTTTTCAAGAAAGAATCCAGAATTAGAAGGGAAATAGACATACTGACCTAGTAGGGTCTCATTTCTATGTATGCCAGAAGCCTGCCGCAAGCTCTTAGCTAACAGCTTTGAAAAAATACTGCTAAACACAAACGCTTCTATTGTAACACTCCAGCTATTTTAATTGTAGCAACTAACAAAGCTTTTGTGTTTTCTATGCAACCACCAGTTCATAGTTTGAGCAGAAGACATTTCAGTTCTGGAAAAGATTGCTTGATTATCAGGACTTTTGAAAGTGTTCTGAAGTTATGAAGATTCCTTGTGATTTCTGCACATTTCCAAAATTTATTAAGAAATCCTGTGTCTTCATAGTTGTAAAGGGTTAACAGTATTTGAACACTTGCTCTTGAAAAATTATAAATCCCTCTTAATACTGTCTCAAATGCTTCTCTGTAATAATTAGTATATATTGTTTTCTTCTGGGTGTGGATATGAAGCTGAGCCAACTTTCCTCTTTTGTTAGTTTTTAATGTCCAGTTATGACTGAACTCTTAACCTATATTCAGTGTTCTAATTTAAGAAGTCAGATTTTTGAAACATTGAAAAACTAGAAACTTTTAAATTCAGGGGAACAAATGAAACAAGGGTCAGTGGGAGCTGTAGAGTGCTTAGAGAAAAGGAGAGAGAAGACATGTAGCTAGGTGTCTGAAAAGAATTCAGGAGACTAAGTTAGGCCCTTCTATTTTTTAGGTTTATTTTAGGCCCCTCCTTTTTAAAAAAAAAATTTGTATCCATAATTGTGAACAAAACAATCATGCAAGATATTTCCCAAACATCCAGACTTACAGCAAGAATATATTTCATTAAATAAATTCTATTTTAAAATTTTCTTTTTTTCTTAACCTGCATTCAATGTTGATGAGTAATATTTCTTTTTAAAGCTTGTCGTTGCTTTAAATGACTTTTTGCCAGACATTTCCACCAGCCATTGCACTTCTAAGGCAATGGACTTTAAACTGCTTAAAGAACCATTGCAGGATGTTATGAAAACCTACCTAGCAAGAAGACCGAACTAGATTGAGGTACTTGTGCATGTAGTAAAATAAAGCATGAGCAAATAGATTCCAGCTCTGTTTTACATGGTAATATTTCTCTTAATGAGTAGGAGTTATTTTAGGTATGTGTTATTCAGAACCTAGGGACTTATAAATCCAAATATCTTAAAAACTGTAGTGACAGAAAAAGCATTGAGCTATCTTTCCTCTATAGAGAGTAACCAAAAACCACATTTCCAACTCTGCAGCTTCCTAATATCCCAAGAGACTTTTTCTTCATTAGCACTCACATTAATTTTCCAGCAGCTGTGGTAGGATAGGTAAAATGCAGATTTGTCTTCAAAACCTCATCACTGCAGTTCTAGTGAAGCATTCTCTGATGGCCACTTGTTTGAACCTCTAGTAAATGATCGATCATGACAAGTAGATCTTTAATCAGAAGCAAATTATAACAATGGCACCACTTAGCTCTTGTGTGTCATTTCTGCCCCTTTCACCTCCTTCCGCAGCTACTAGTATTCCCATAGTTTTCTCTGGCAGACGCAACAGGCGCTTCATTATTTTCTGTTCTTTAGTTCCCAGTAGACTTTGGGAAAAGCTTTTATTTGCATTGCATAGGTATAAAACAAATTATCAGCAGACAGGCAGGTATCATCAGCAACCAGCTACATCTACAGGTTGAAAGTTATACTTTTCTATGAATTGTGCAATGGTTTAAGGTAAAAAGAGTATTCTTTTGGCCATTCTTACTGCCAAGGAAAAGTTTGTATTCTAACTTCTCAGAGCACCTTTCAATGAATCACAGAAAAAATCTTTCATTAGATAAATTTGAAGTTGCTACAATGATATTTTTTCAATCCAAGAGATGTGTTCAACAAATAAATGAATGAGCTTATATAAAAAAAGTTAAATTTTCATGTTTCTTTGTAGCCTGTTCATTCAATACAAGGCAGGTAATTCATATCAGAGGAAGTAAAAAAACATCTATCAGCCATAGACCACACATGCAAAATCTGAAACACAGACTTCTGAGATGGTAGAGAGAAATTTAGCATATGTTTGCCAAACTCAGTCTTATAATGATAATCCCTTAAAAACTTCTTTAGAAGACAGCTACATTTTTCAACCAACTATTCTAAGAAATTAAAGGGAGGTACTATCATTTCAGAAGTTCTTTAAAATATATTCCCTTTAGAAACTGGCTTACTGATCCATAAAATGGATCCACCTAATGTAGTCCCACAACTCCACTTGCCTGTACTTGATACTGAGGGAAAAAGTGTACAAACCAGTTATATCTAAAATAATCATGGTATATGCTTCTGTTTTCCAAATGACAGTGATGTACAAGCTTCTTGAGTGAGAGGCAGCATCCAGACCACAGTTTCCCAAAAAGCCTACCCTACATAAGTGCATCTAACCCTTCAGCAGCGTGTGTCTACTAGCTGGGCACAGAAGAGGAGAAGGCAGAGGACAAGGAAAGGGCAAGTGAGTGCAGTAAAAGACTGCTTCACAGCGAGACAGAGCTGAAGCTGGCGGGAGCTACTGGAGAGACACAGGAGCACTTCAGTGATGTGAGGATTGGGAGGTAAGCAAAGTCTCGTTAGCCTTTAGTCTTTGCTCTCTGCCAGCTTGACTTCACAGCTGGTGTATCTCCTGCACATGCGTGGTGTGTGGCAGCCAGAGAGGAGCTACCAAAGGCCACTGAATCAAGGGTTATGCTGCTATAAACACACAAACAGCAGGCTTTAGGGCTCCCTGCTGAGGAGCACACAAGTCAGATGGAAGCTTGCAGGAAGCAAAATCCTAAAGGCATAGGATGCTGGTGGTAGTTAATCATCAAATCCTCACAGTACATTTTGTCACCAGATTCTGACCCATTACTTGTCATTTTTAGGGCTGTGGCATTTTGTAAGACAGTCTTATTTTCAGACCCATAAACCTGTAAAAATTTAGACCTTTCCAGCATCACAAGTAAGCCCAGTCAGTGAATAATAGCACTGTTGTATCTGAGTCAACTGATCCAATTATTTCTTGTGGCTTAGCAGGGTTTTCAGACATTCGCAGCTGCTTAGACGAGGCATCACGTTTTTAGTATGAGAACACACGGTGCTAAAATTTCACATGATTATTTCAGCTTAGGCTGAAATGTTGCTGTTTTAAGACTGGTCCCATATTTGCAATTCACCTAACTTGCGTATTCCTGTCCTCCTCATCCTAAACGTTGCTTTATAAGTTATGTTGCTGTTCTCCCTAAGGCTCAAAACACATCCGACTCTACGGTCAGTACATCTATGAGATGTCTCTGATTACAACCAGCTTTCCTCTTACCACCTACCTTGAAGTAATCCTGAAACATGAAATAATAGCAAATATTGATATGTAAAATCCCCTATGTTCTTATTATACAATCATGGCAGTTAGAGATGAAATATATACATAGTTCATCCATTGTGTCTGTGACAGATTTAGATCTGTTTCATGAGAATTTAGGGTTTACTGTTTGCTCACACAATCTGCAGCAGTTGCAGAAATGGTGCCCACAGCTTCAGCAGCATCGATAATCCCTCCTGACTCTGCCTCACCATGCTCTTGTGCAGGAAGAAAAATGGTGCCTATCTTTCCCTCCTTTACTGTACAATCTAGAGATAAGATCCAATACTGCAATATGTAATAAACATCCACTGATTGGAATTGCTGCCCCATGTCCTCCTCTACTGAAATTCTTGCTCTAAACCCAAGTCTCCTGCCAGGGGATCCTATGCTGGAAGAAGACGGGGGGTGGCGTTGGACACGTGTGCCACAGGGGTGCCGCCTGCCTCCACCTAGACATGCACGTCATGGGACCTGAGAGCCAGGTCCCAGGTGCTGGCTCTGATGGAGCCTGGAAATATTGTGAATTAGCCCCCAGCCACAGCCTTGGCACTTCGCGGAGGCCATTGCTGGCTCCTGCCTCAGGTCTGGTTAGGCAGTGGCAGAAACTGGGACCTGGGACTAGTTTCTGTCACATACCAAGCTAATGTGGTAGGTGTGCCATGACATGAGAAGCACTGACTTTCACTGTCAGGTACTTTTTTTTATTATTTGCTCCACAACCAGCATTGGTACCGTCCTGTTCTTCCCAGTTACATTCTTACAAACGTACAGGTTCACCGTCTCCTAGAGTTCATAGGCTGCAACCACTTATCCTGTCCTCACTATGCTTAACTAAGGAATGCTGCTCTGGGCTTTTTTTTGCTTTTTTTTTTCTTTCTTTTACTTCACACCCTAGCCCACCACTCAGTTTTGCTGCTTTTTCCTGAAACCTTTCCAGCTTATCAATGTCTTCCCTCTAATGTAGTGCATTGAACTCAGCATGATTCTTTAAATTTAGTGGAATTAGCTTAACATGGAGAAACACAGACCCCTTCTTGTTTTATCAGCTGGAATTCTGATATAAGTACCTCAGTAAAGATTTGCAACTATCTTTTCTTAGCAGCCATAGTGTTCTGCAAACTCAGTTTGACTTTGGTGTTCTCCCTCAGATTTAGGCTTTTTTCTTCACTTCTCATTAACGTAATTCTTTTCTTGCTATATATGTAGATAAAATCCTTACAAAACTCCTCTTTGCTCCAGAGATTTGACTTTAAAATTTCATAACTTTTATGAATATATCAGCCTACTTCTTTTCCACATAATAACATTGTTTTCTGTTGATGCTTGTTAGCCTTAGATTCTTTGTGCATTTTCCTTCTCTTCATTGCTGTTTTCATTGCTTCCAATAGTAATTTACATTTTAATTAATTAGTTTTATTTCATATCTTAATTTAGATCAACACTTACAAAATCCATTACATTTGAGAGTAACATTAAATTACTGAATAGAAACATCTGGGAAGAATATAAAACACATATAAATTATCTCCTCATTTGCCTTACAGTTTTTGAAAGGGAAAAACTAAAGAAGGCGTTCTCAAGACAGGGACTTTTAAGAGCAGGTTTACACTTCAGTCTAAATATATTATCTCTGGATTTGTTCCTGAGATATTTAGGATTTGTGGGGGAAACAAACAAACACCCTAAAACCAAACCAAACCCAAAAGATTAAACACTACAATCAGTCTCTTCCTATGCCCTAATAGCAACTAATGAGCTGGTTTTGGGATAGCAACAACTCTTGCTCTAAACCCATAGCAGAAAATGGAAGTGAATGTTCCAGGTGAGCAGCTAGAAGGGGAATAAGATTCAGAAAAAGAGACTTTTTTTACTTGGGAGCAGCACTGCCCCATGTAAGCATCGGCAGTAGGAAATAAGGAGTTGAGTAGAATGAGAATGGTAGATATTCCTATATATTTATTCTTTCCCATGGCTCAAAAGGACACTCAAAGATGGGGAACCAATGCTGAGATATCCCACCAACTCAGCATGCCACCAGGTACACTACAAAAATTAATCTGTGCTGAAGAGGGCACATTGTGAATAACTGTAGGTCACTGAAGGCATTAATAAGTGTTGGCACATTTATTTTAACTAAAGAACAACAAGTAACTTGGTTATCCCAGCAGAATTTTTCATGCCTTGAATCTATCCATAGGGGTGGCAAGTTAAAATATAACATTTGGTCTTGTCTGTGAGGGAAAGATTTTTCAGTAAGTTATGATAAGACTTTATGTCAAAAATTAAGGCAGAAAAATCATGTGGTTTGTGGCTTTAACTGCCATGTTTTGTTTTGGCATACCCTATGTCATTTTAAGAGGAGTTCTAGTATGCACAGCTGTGCATCTTGGCTCCAGTGGTAATTGTACTAGTATAACTGACAAACTCTCTCTTGCAGGCAAAACCTTGGGTTTCCTAGATCTGATGCATGGGGAATAGCTATGGCTTCAGGAACATCCTGAAACAGTCACCCCAACAAATTTGGCCTAAAAAGCATTCTAAACTATCTGCTGGGACATATTAAATTACCATTTGAATGATGCATTGTGATAATTCCAATCAAACCAAAATTAAGTAATTAAGTGAATAGCATTGGTGTGACAGCCTTCCAATTTAGCAGTTGTACCCTTCTTACAGGCACCAAAAGATTTGTGCCTGCTTAGACAAGCAGTGACAAAGAAAAAACTTCTTTCTTCATTTTCTCTGGCAAATAAATGCCTCTGTGTACTCTTACTATATGTTTGATATGCATCCTTCAGCTTATCCAGGCTTTCCAATATATTATACATGTTTCGCTAGACTAGCCACTGCTCTACTTCTTTTAAAATTTCAGCATAAAGAAAACATTAATCATCAGTCTTAACTTTCCTGTATTTTTTTCTTCCCTGTGAGCAAGTCATTACAGTATGTCTGATTATTAGGAACAAGGAACAAACATTTCCCCTCTGTGAAGAACAGGAAACAATGTTTGGAGAACAATCAAGTCAATTCTCCATGGAAAAAAAATGTAGCAACAGGGGAGAGGCTTGATCTTTTTCCAATTAAAAAAAAAAATCCATTTTCATCTGAAGAAGAAGAAATCAGCTTATGTATTCACCTAATCTGACCTCTTTTCTAAAGATGTATTTCATTGTAAAGTATATTTAAATATCAAGTATAAGCATGAAAGGAAATCAAAACACTAGAAGTTTTGGACTAAGTATTTTGCTTTCATCTTGTGAAATTCTTGTTTATATCTGCCTGCCATTGTAAATTATGTTTTCAGCAGAACATGAACAAATACACAAGGTACAAAGAGAGGCCATTCCCCATGAACATGCACTGCCACCTGCTCGCAGCTGTAGTTTACATGGGGGAGTCAGCCTGGGAAATAACATCAGCAAAGGCAAAGCGACTGCTCTGACCACAGCCCAGCTGAGGTCTTGTAAACATCAACAGTTCTCTCCTCTGGTTGGAGCTTTTCATTTTGTTCTGTATTTTTTCCAACATTTATTAAAGATCAGGGAAAAAAAGAAGAGGCAAATGTGTATGGCACTGGCACATGCAGTGGTACATGCATTGATTCCCTTAATCTGACACAGTTTGAAGTCATATGTGTATGTATGCCCCCTGTCACTTGTCTCATCCTGTTGCATTTCATATTCCAGATATCTGTTGTATTGCATAGTTTTTCCCTTTAGACTAATAATTAATTCTTTAGTGTGAGGCAGTATGCAATTTTGTTGCCACAGAAGCTGAGGAGTCACAATATGGTTCCCAGTTTGGCCCAAAGGGAGGAAGTAATTGATGCCAATTTTTAACTGATGAACAATACTTCCCTGTGTGTCAGCTCAGACATGTGGTTTGTGCATCTGGGAGCTAAACACAAGGTTTAAATGTTCCCACTCGCACCCCACACAGCAGAAATTTGATGGAAATTTTTCTCCTCACTGTGCTCTACAACAGCTGCACTGACCGTCTCAATTCTGCTATTAAAATCCCTGGGTCGGCACTCCTTCTCTGGCCCCACAACAACTGCTATGAGAACCCTGACATCTCAATACATTGCATTGCAGAAGAAAATGCAAATTTACCAGTCACATGCAGCAACGATGTTGCCAGAGCTTACAGTTTTAGTATTAGTTTTGCCCTTTTCAGCAGTATTTCCCAACTTGCTGATGAACAACAGAATCTCAGGGAATGGAGACTTTTTTTTTTCCCCCTCTTTTTAAAGCATATTTCTAGATCTTTTGGCTAGGAAAAAAAAAAAAAAAAAGCAGGCTTGAAAAAATGAAACATACACAGTTATTGGGGCACAGAAAACAGGGGGCTGCAAGAAGAAGCTAATGTTTATTTGTCATATTTTTGAATTCACTATTTTTCATCTGAACTCATTTCCATGGACGTAGTCATGGTTTTTAGACACCTGAGTCCATTGTTACTGAAATAGCAAATGCTCCTTGCAGTCCCTCTGCGCGCTTAGAGCTGACACATTTCCACCAAGCGCCCAGCCTTCATGCTCGTTTGACAGGAACAGCATAGCTGCTCTGACCTTACCATGTCCAAGACCAAGACACTAAGAAAGGGCAACAAGAAGATCAGAACTGCTTATTCTAAGGGGAGAAAGACACGTTGCAAAGGAAAATTCAATGAGTGGTGCCTGTCAGGGACAAATTCTTGCTTGGAGCTCACAAGAGACTGAGGAAACAATGTTCTTTGAAAGGCTGCAAACATAAAAATTGCTGTGAACTGATAACCCATGAAACTCATTGCCATTAGACGTTACAGAGCTTAAAACACATCAAGAAAAAGATTAGTGCATATGGGTGAATTCAAGCACTGACATGCACAAGGACATGAAGAAACTGGGGAGAATTTGACCCGGTGAGACAGAGGGTATGAAGCACTACCTGCAGTACGTAAAGATTATAGGTTTTTTCCCCCAGAAAAAAGTGCTCCACTGGTGCTTGCCAAAGCACTCAGCCACCATCTGACATCAGGCTGAGAGCTTGTTGATTAATATGTGTAGGATAACCTTTCTGGCACACTTCTTTAAAATTACTGGTTGCATTGTAGCTGTGTTTCAGATTTTACTCCCTCTAGAATCAGATAGTCTGTCAAATGCGTTCAGCAAATAATATGTTTACTGAATTTCATGATGTATTAGAAAGCTATTATTCAAAGGAACGTTCTCAATGGTTCATTCAGCTTTGCTGAATGAATGGGTCAAGGCTCTGCTATATCGGCTGCTGTTGACTGAATTTGCAAATCCTCCTACACATGCAGCAAAATACCAAGGCATCACAAGAACAAGTTAACTTTATAAATCTCAATCACATTTTCCCTTTGCTTGAAACAATGCTGCTATTGTCTTACTTGCAAAATTCCTCTTGGGATACAATGAACTTTAGTTCCAACATACCACTGTACTACCACAGAGATCTTAACATTTACAGTTTGTTTGCAAAATTAAGCAATTAAGCTTGCAAACAAAATCCTTGAAACATTTCTTGTCTCAGAATTCTGGTGTCTGGGGGCTACTTTATAAAACATAAGGAGTAAATTCTGCCAGTAGTTGTCTCACACTGAGTACAGAGCAAAAGATTGATAACCATATCTTAGAGATTTAGCTGTACATTTATCATAAACTGTGGGAATATTCTAGCAAGTTATAATTAGTATTCATTAATCATAAAAATGGATTAATTCCTCTGTTTGCATTCCATTCAGGTTTTAATGCATATTATGGACTGTATTCCACCTACTTTGTGGGTCTTTTCCATTTTAACTCATGTCGTTTGTACGGTTAGAGTTAAAAAACAAAACACAAGTAGACTTCTTCATATCTCTGTAGCCATACTAAAGAGATTACATACTACCCCAAAAGTTAACTTCCATTTCCACGGGCACTGGAAAATCATTTCTAAATTAGCCTTACAGGAAAAAATCACTGTCATTCTAGTTTAGCCTGTGAAGATTTACTGCTGGGTGTTCAACCCCTTCCAACCGGTAGAATATTGAATCCACTGATCCAACCTTTTCTTTTTTTGCAACACTGGGCCTTGTTCTTTCTGTACTTCTTGCTAAGTGTCACATACCTTTTGCCTTTTTTTACAGAACAAAATTAAGGCTATCTATGGACCTGTATAAGAGGCAACCCTCAGTGAAAACAATAGCAAAATGCTAGTGACACCATTTCTAGTCTGGCAGTGAGCCTGGCACCACAGGCCAGTCAGAGCCTGTTGATTTTGGCACCAACACATGATAGAATTTGTCATGGGAATATGCCGTAAAAGTTCGTAAAAGGGGAGAGAATGTTTGCATTTGGTGTGTTAGGGAATTGAAGGCTACTAGTAAGATCCAGAAAGAGAGCTGCTATGGTCACAACCTTTGCTATTAGTATTATGAATGGCTGCATATATGGCAACATTGCAATTAGCAAGCACACCCCAGAGATGAGGGTGTTTCAGGACTCCAGGCATGATATGAGAGCTTGTACAAAACTCTTAGCTGCGGGTAGAAGAGAGAAAGCTGTATCCTATAGAAGCTGCACAGAAGAACTGCAAAGCTGCATTTGATGGCAAAGTTGCAGGCCTGAGTGACAAGCCAGCTATTGATGTTGTCCACAGCGACAAAGGAGCTGTCTGCAAGGATTTGAGGAAAAAGATTAAAATCCTCATTAAACTTTAGCTGCTGGCAAGAAACCCATGAGATGGTATCAGGCAGAGGCCAGTCAAAACAAACTGGAGGCTTGGTATTTCGAGCCAGTTTAAAAAATACAGACAATGAGGAACTGTTTGAAGCAATGGTGAACTTTCAAATTCTTTTTATAGTTTGTCTTGAATTTTTCCCAGAAAAACACTATCTTGGTGTGAAAAGTGCCATGCAAAAGTTAAAAATTCATACATTTCTGCATTTGCAAAGAACATAAAAGGATACTGAATTAATATATATCTGGTGCAAACTTCTAATCGAGAATGACCCATGCCTATAAGGATTATATTAAATACATATTATGATTATTAAACATATATTATGATTTTCCTTAGCCTGCTCTTCAATTCCTTCAGACATCTAGTATATTTAAATCATTATGCTCTTTACTATTTACTTACTGTCATGACTGGAAATCCTTCTATAGCAACGGCATGACTTCATCTTAGAAGCCTTTTAATTACAATTTCTTCCAGTATTTTTCTGGCTTTTCCTGGCTTCCCCCAGTTTAGCTTTACCCCAGTTCCACATCCCAGCCCTGAAGTTCCAGGGCATGGGAGGAAAAACACTTTATACAGGGCAGCTGGAGAGCAAGTAGAGATGGAGATAATAAGGCTCAACTGAAAGGCTAGGAGGGAAAACAAAGCTTTGTCTTCTAAACACTTTGGACTTAAAAACAATTGCACCTCTAATTTGCCCTAAAGGAATTGTAGCTCCAAGTCCATAGGCAGCCATGACTGCCAAACAGAAGCTGCTGTCCCCCCTCTTGCCCTGATGCACACACCCTCCAGCCTCCCCTCCACCCCTCCACAATGAACCTTAGCAGCCCTCCATTTCACTGTCGTCTCCCAAGAGAAGCTTACATATTTCACATTCTTCCTCCCTAAACTATCTTCCACTGGAGAAAATTTGACCTTGCCTGAGCTACACTGTACATACGCTGTATTGTATATATGCTGTGCCTGGCTTTGCACCTGCCTTGTGACTACGTGGCCTTGCCTGGTGGTCACCACGCTGTTGGCTGAACTTGGTTCCACCGGACCCGCTCTGTCCCTCCTGGCCAGGGATGGAGGGACAGCACTCTTGCCCCTGGGGCCAGCCTCAGCTGCCAGCTTGCCTCCACTCCTGCAGGCCCCTAAGATAAATGGCTGGGGACAATCTAATCTTCCAGTGTTCCTCCTCATTGCTTTCCCCACTCTTAGGAAAGCAACTCTTTCTCTATGGCTATTACTGGGGACCTGCCTTTCAACGTGCTGCATTCAGCTGAGTTGTGTTGAGATACTCTTAATCTTGCTCTTATCTTTTCTACTTGGTTCCATTTTTGAGCTAACTCTACGACAAGCAGCCCAGCCTAGATAAACAATTCCATACATCATCCTCATCCTAAAAAAGACAATTGTTTCCCAGTTCCTGTGTGGCTGGATGCTTACACAGATGGTGTGAACATCCTTCTGCATGAAGATTTTGGCTCTGGCATTGTTTGGGTCACAACTGAATGCTCACTGTCCCACAGTGTCTCCTTCATTTACATGAAATTGTTCAGCCGATTTACGAAGCCTTGCACTCAGTGTCTCCTTCACTTGCCAGAAGAGCAAGAGGCTCAGGAGAAGCTTTACTGATCACTTCTGCCAAAGTGAGGAAAGTTTTCAAGGAGATGCTTTATGGTACTCATTTTCCAGTGGCTGACTTGACTTGCCATGCTCCATTAAGACAGCCCTATGTACTAAGGAAGCCTGAGAAATGGAAAACTGTGTCTTACAGTAATTTAGACACCACCACCCCCAAAACCCAAGATTAATTCCTATAGGATATGTGCTGGCACAGTCCCAAGCAGCTGGGCTTGCACAAAGCAGTCTTTTTTTCTTTAAGAGATTCTGGTGAAGTTTTGTGCCTGTCTATAAAAATTGCCTGTATTATCCTGAAAATAGAAGCAATCTAGCTTTCCATGACCTGATCTGGAGGAAAAATAAAAAAGCTCATTTTGTTATGAAACCTAATTAATTTATGCTCTCAAAGTTCATGACAAAAACTTTGTTGACAACTACTTGGGAAGGCAAAGGAGGCCTCAAAAATGCTGGTACTTACCATACATTGCATGGCCGTCACCCTTTCTGATTCCTGGGGAGTACTCTGGAAGTTTTCTATGTGCAACAATTACACGATAGTATCCAAACCAGACACATGATTTCCTAATATTCTCCAGTTTCATGCTGGAGAACTACTAAAAACAACTACTTGCATGGCTTTCTGGGATGCAAGGCTAGGCTCGCAGCATCATCACATTGCTTTTGCAAATGCTATAACACAGGCAAGGCTGCCATGTTTCATAAACAGAGATGCTCATCTTGTATGAGAGTTCTATTCTACACCAAGGATTACCTTTAGAAACAATCACCCTGTCTTGAGTAGTCAAAAAGACATTTAAGGATTTATTTAATTTTCATTTAATGCTTTTGTCCTGTTTTTTGTTTTCATTGAGGTCAGCTTGAAACTGTTTATAAAACAAGCTTCGAAAGCTCAAACAGTGAGTTCTGCATGGCTGAATTATAGAAAAATAAACAAAACTAGTCCTACTACTATAGTTATCTATCTGTCCTTTTGGATCTTTTCTTTTCTTTTCTTTTCTTTTCTTTTCTTTTCTTTTCTTTTCTTTTCTTTTCTTTTCTTTCTTTTCTTTTCTAAAGCCTATCTTCAAAGTATTGCTCCATTTTGGATTTTACCTCTCTCTTTTGAGCAATTGAATTTGAAATATGTCTGTCAAACATATGATTTTTAAGGGCATCACTAATTTTATCCTCAAAATTATATGTATTTCAAACCCCCACCAGCTCTCTCTCTCTTTGTTGAAATTGTGATCAAATCAGGATTAAGGAATTGAGAAGAAGAGGCTAAGGAAACATTCAATCAGAATGTAGAAAGAAGTCTATATATGTGATGTATGGCTCCCTTTATTGTACTAAGCATCTTGATTTTTGAGCAAAGCAATTTAAAGAAATAGGTGATAGCTTTTGAGAAATTATTTGATACACTTTAAAAAAATAGGCAAGTTTTCAGGCACAGACCTTAATCAATCATAAGTCAATGTCACCTCCATTACAATTTTTAATGTAGTTATTATCACAGATCAGTAGACAAGGCAAGAGTCACCATTTTACTAGCTGTGAATCAAAGTACATATGCAAATAAGTAAAGGTATTGCTATGCAAATGATATTCAATTAGACACTTAACTGCACTTACAAATCTGTGCTCTAGCTATTTGCATACAAATGTGCAGGGCACCTGACGTGGAAGAGACACCTGAGCACTTGTACATGAACTGAACACCCATTCCCACAATCCCACAATATAACCAGGTCTTTCTGCCAATGTTTTTTATAAACATGCAATTATCTTTTTAACTACTTGCATCCTACTTTTGGACAGAAAGAAAATGCCATGGAACAATAATTTTGTAAAAACTGAAGCTAGACCTCAGACAAACTCTATAGGCAAACTGAATCCTAATTTGAATGCTTCCAAGTTAAGGAATGTTTCCAAAACTCAAATAAAAACCCATCTGATTGCACGTAATATTTAGAGCGCTCTGTTTTTTCAGTCCATAATATTTCATAAATGTTCTTTTATGTAACTGAATTGCCTTGGATGTGTGAGAAATTCTATACATTTGAAGTTCTGAACTATATCAAAGCTCCAGGGAAAGGGGCCATTTAAAAGGACATACTTCTGTGTAGCTGTAGATAAACCACCTGACAGACAAAATGTCTACAACTCTGATGCTGGGTCTTAACACTGGTTTTGCTAACTCCTGAAACACACTTTTGTCTGCTCCCAGAGCTACAATAAAAAATAATCACTACAAGAAAGCAGCTGCCCATAGAAATACAGGAGAAGAAACACATAGAAAAGTAGGAGATGAAAGGGAAATGTGTGTTAACAAGAGCCAGTGGAAGCACGCAGGGCTTCATTAACAGCCCTCTGGTCCCTTGGGGGCTTTGCTTCACAACCCAACAGCCCCTGCCTGAGACAACGAGCTGGCAAATGTCACCCGTTCCAGAACTTGGCTCCAAATCAGAATGGCCTAATTAAAGATTAATGCTCTTTGCTGAAAATTAATAACTGCTTCGCATATCTCAGAGAATGAATTGAAATATTTTCATATTTTTACAAGTAAATTAAAGCTGTCTAATTGGATTGCAGCTTCAGGAATTGCAGGTATTCACCTGGACATCCTGCGATGATAGTTTTAAAGCTGATTTGAAGCTGTATTGTCATACATGGGGCTATTGTCATCACCCAATTGATTGGCTTTCAAAGCTGTTATCAGACCCCAAGTCAGCCGTAACTCATAGAATTTTAGGAACTATTTTTCAATGATAGCATTAGGTTTGTGTCGAATTTTCTAATTAGAGTTTAAAAAAATGTATTACCCTCACAAAGTGAGAAGTCAAAGGGAATCCAACTGTTTTCATGTGCCATACTTTTACTAAAATATATCTAAAATGGTAAGTAATGAATGTCCATTTTAAGAACTGTTTGATAGCATAATTTTGTAACTAATTAATTAATTTGACGTAGTATCTAAGACTATGTCTTCAGTGAAAGAGAAATCAAGTGAACTATATGAATGAGCCCAGAAAAAAGTATTATGAGGAGGCAGCGTCAGAGTCAATGCTCACTTCTGCCCTTTGCTACATTTTTCCTCTGTTGTCCAGGCAGGAATAACTCCCATTTTATGATTAAAAGAAGTTCTGCTCTCAGGATTCATTGTGATGTTCACACACACATATTGTCAGTGTAGATTTCATAACAAACAGGAAGATAGCTTTTACTTTTCTGATCCATTTTGACCACTCTGAAAAATGTTAAACGTTCAGTTTCCCAACATCTGTGTGTTGTAAGAAAACTCACCCATGGAAAACTGAGCTTTCTCCAAGAAAATTGCCTCGTTTCTAAATCTGTTTCATTCATTCATCTTTTTTCATTACTGTATTTAGATTCAGTTTGCTGCATTATTTTAAACTTCTTTGGGTTTTGGCTTTGATTGCCTATTTGGAGCAAATTTCTTAATGATCTTACTCTGGAAACCAGAGATCTAACGCATCATGTTGGGAAGCACTGACTCTCGAGGGAGCATGTATCATCATCATCACAAGCCTGAGCCAACGGTTACCATATTCCCTGGGACTGCTGCCATTAAGTCTTCAGGGAATGTTCTACCAGATTTTAAATGAGGAATGACCTTTAGATAAAATGGCAGCATCCAACCAGTTTAGACATCCTGTTTTAGCTGGAAATGTATTCTGAGCTGAAATGATTTTACAATCTTTTTTTTTCTGACAAATATTCTGCTACACTTGATCCATATTACTTTGCACCTCGAAACTGCAGCATTATGTAAAATGTAGCATGTACAGTTTAGCACCTTTCGCATTGATTATGAAGCCTGAACAAGTAGAGACATTTGCGCAGACAAAAATTCACGATATTACATATTTATATTGCTTCAAAGGTGAATAGTTTGCCAGAAAGCACTAACGTCCTTCCTCTAGAACCACATTAGGAATTTCTAATTTATCATATCCTTCTATGCAGGAGGCTGTTAAACTGGTTTAAATGAAAACCAACTCTGAATTGTATTTGCAAAATGTGTGGAATAATACTTGGATTGTTTGTTAAATGAAAACTATTGTTAATGTAACATGAACCACAGGTGAAAACTTCATGTGTGGATAAGAGTATAAGGTGTTCATTTGCTTGTGTTCTTGCACACCCTTGGAGAGCATTCACAGGATGTCTCTGAGGGGCACATTTTGTATCTGGAGTTAATGGAAAGATGTGTCACACCATGTCAAATCTAGCAATTCACTGTTATCTACTGTGCTTCTGAAAAGTTATTACTCATTTTGGCAAGTATAGAATATATTTTGGGATCATTAAACATGCTGAAGAGCCCCATGCTAAAGTTAGTGTGAAGAATTCTCTATTAAAAACCCACCAGTATAAATGAGAATCAGAACCCCATTAGGAACACATAAAGAACTAATGTGGATAATTCAAAGTTTCCATTTTTGTGAAATCATGCCCAGAGGTGTATGTAAATATCGTTAGTATTTAGGGAGGAGATGGGTGAACTGAGAGAGAACCTAGATACAACCTCACATTACCTAATCCTCCATTAGCTATCTTCTTTCCAAATTCTATTGCTAGCCCCTTCTTTGCCTGTGATTCATGATGTGAGAGGTGTGCCACAAAACACGGCACGCTGACTGGGCAATCTCCTAACTTAGCCAGAAGGAAATGCTGAAAGCTGGATGTCTACATGCAGGGTGGAGGAAATAATCTATTTCCATTGGGAATTAACAGCTGTGGACTTGGCCAAAGTAGTCCTCTTCCAAAGGATCCTAATGGTTAGAGCACACTTGTGAACTGAAAAGTACCTGGACTGAAAACCTCCACAGTTAAATAGTATTTGAATGTAGGTAACCCACCTCTCTATGGGGGAAGGAACCCTTACAGTTGTGAAGGAACCATTACAACAGTTTTCTGAAATGGATATTTCTGAATTTCTTCTGTGGAACCCATTTCAACGAGCACTCAGAAAATTCACTAGAAAACTTTTCAGGTCAGAACAGATCTCTGAAATGCGGAGGAATCAAGCTCTGGTCTCTACTATGTTCATCATCCCTAGGAACAAGACATGCTAGTTCCACTGGGCTTTGAGCACAACTCAGTATGAAGACCAAAGGCTTAGGTTTATGGAAATTTCTGTAAACCAGAGAAGTTTTTTCTCCACTGAAAAATATCAAAGTCGTATAACACATGCTTCATTTCTGTCCAGAATGCTTAAATGGATCTTGGCAATATCTGTATGCCAAGTGAGAAATGAGAAGCTTGGGAATATGATGCGTTAATTGCAGAAGCTTCCCTGGAACTGGAGGTTCAGGTTTGAGCCTTACAGGACACAACCTTCCATTCATGCCAATAAGGATTTTGTTATGGACTTGAAACATATGCAAGAGCGGGACAAAATCTAGCAAAACTAACCATACACTGTGTTGCAACACAATCCTATTGTGGCTCCAAGACTTGAGGTTGTTAGAGTGGCCCCCAGGGATGGAGTCTGGGGGAGAGGATATTAGAGCTGGCTACGTGAGAAAGTGTGGCCTCCCTTGATCCGGATCCCACAGTGAAAGTCATCCAAAGTGCAGGACTTTTCCAGGCCTTTGTCATCATATAGTGGCAGGGAGGGTGGCAGCTTATAAAAACTTCTATTTGAGGAAATTCTCTTCGTTTTCTAAAACATTCATCCAGTCCTTAAAAAGTAGGATACCCATGCTATTGAGCTCCACAAGTTGTTTTTGCGAAACTGGATGAATATCAGATCACATTTTCAGACCTACACTTCTGAAGTATGCTTTTCTCTGATGATTTGCAGTCCCTCCTTACAAGGTATATTTACACAGTTTTTGGCAGGACTCCTCCACCACCAAAGAGGAAAAATTATTTATTTTTCCTTGCTAATTACACTATTACCTATGCTTAAAATCAAGGAAAGTGAATAGGCTGAAAATTTGACCCTAAACTATATATGAGAGGCAGGGTGCCAAGAAGTACTGAAACACATGTGAGTTCTGTTTTCTTAGCAGGAAAGGCAGCAACTGTGAAAGCTCGAGGATATCTACAGTGGGTGGTAAAGCTGACAGCAGAAAAATCAAAGAAATCTTAGCACTAAGGCAACAGTGTAACAAAAAATACTCGTCAGCTCTCCATGGCCATGCAGATTATCACTCAGATAAGACTGTGATAGAGGGTAAGAATTCTTTCCCAGTATGGTGTTGACACTGCATAAGCTTTAATGTGTTGTTCTTTGCCTTTCGGATCTCCTGCCTCAGAACACAAACACTAACAAGTTGATAAAAGCTGTGTTTGCACATTATAGCTACTTGCAAACTAGCATTTCAAGTTCAAGTTTAGACATATGAGCACGCAAAGCAGAATGAAGTGGAAAGCTGTGATTTTAATGGGGATTTAATCTCTTTTGTTCTTTGACCTTTTGTGGCTCTCAGAATACATCAACGCTTCTGTCGCATGAGTTGCCTTATTGGCTTAGTCCATGCTGATACAGCCAAGCAAGCATTCAAGTGTGACTAGAAGTATAGGTTTTGATGGTATTTTGCAGTCTTTCTAGCAGCAAGTACTATAAGCACTACCCAAGGGGGTATCAAACCTGTGAAGCAGCCCAGGCCCCAGCTGCAATGCCGAGCACAGTGACTCCTGCAGCTGGACAGAAAGAGCCTCATACCTCAGTTGGAAAGCAACTTTAGAAAGCAACTGCTCAGGTAGCCGGCACTGCACTGAGTCTGGGGGAACTGCCACGTTTGCTGAGCATCTTCTCTGCAGAAGGCCAGAAAAGGGCAGAACAGAACTTGAACAGAACCGTAACATCTCATAATACAACTTTTTCAAGTCTGATTATTAAGAAAACAACACACTGCATTTTTAGTGAATGTAATAGGCATTATTTATGTCCCCTTCCCTTTTATGCTACAAAGCCTTCTCAACTAACAACGCTGTAATGGAAATCTCCTGGTTAAAAGTGCAACAGGAACTGAATGACTACAAAAGGAACCCACAGCAGGAGGAATGAGCTAGCTGAGGCCCTCCACAAAAGTGATCAGTCAAGATGGAGCCAGCAGGAATTTGTGGATTGCCTATGTGATAACAGGTCTCATATTCTTTCACACCACACTGTTCAAAAAAAAACCCAGGCTTCTCAGATTTCTCATCACAATCTATCTCTCACCTATGCCCTCCTCTCAAAAATTGAGCTAGATACACTCTAATAATGATACACATGAAATAAATCAGCAGATTCTCTCCAGGCATTTAGGTATCCAGGCTGCAACTGCAATTCTGGATAGTAACAGTGGTATCTGCTGTAACAGGAATATTATATGGAAGAAAAAGATCTGGTAATAAAAAAAAGATATTACTTTTGTATTTGAAATCTGCAAGATGATTGGTACTGATGCTTCACATCATTGGAGATCACCGAGAGAAAAACAAATGGGTATTTATCGACTGCAAAAAAGACTTGTATCTTGTGGGGATCAGGTGCAAAATAAAAACTGCAGGTGTAGTTCTGGGAGTTTTTCATTTAAGTGACTCAGCCCCAGAGGGAGGAAAGGTTAAGCCTATTACATGGAAAGAATCAGCAAGATTTAGGAATATCCTGGGTATTCAAACTTAGAGAGCTGTCCAAGTTCAGTAACATTCATGTTACATGCCAGTGACAGCTGTGATGGTAGAATTGTCCATATGATCATGAAAAGAGGTAGCAGAATGAGTGAATGGGAGTTTGTCGAGATATCTGTTACAGCCATGTGACTCTGAACATCCTATCTAAGATAAAAAGCCTCAGATGCTTTCTTCACACAGTGGGGATTTTTAAAGCTAGGTCTTGTCATATTTAACAGGGCAAATCCTTTTATCTTCCTTCACCATGATGCTTTTATAAGGCAGCTCTAGCTTCTGTTTGAGTATCACCAGTTTACTGCAGCTATGCCACAGCTGCCCTCAGAGTATGCTTCAGTCAGTTCTCACTTTAACTTTTTGACTGCATATTTCTTTTTCAGGAGACCTGAAGTAGGAAAAAAAATAGGTGACCAGAAAAGACCCTGTCTTAGGTATGTGATATATCCACGTATATCTGAAAATTAAGATGTATGACCTGCAGTTGTTTCAGAATTCCCAGAGCAAAGCAACTTGCTGGACTGCCAGCTTTTACCATCTGTCAGACATAGTTCTCACACTTCATAAGGCTGGCTTTCACACTGGTGCTATTTTCCTTAACAGTTAATAAATTCCATCCAAATCTCAAAGTGTTTTGCGTAGCTAGCTGAAGAATACCTCTGATAAGGCGTGCTTGTGCAGCTTAACAAACCTCCATGGAATGCCATGCCAGCTTTTCCATTGAAGGAAATACAGATAATGTTCCTGAACAGTCAATGCTGAAACCAAATGATTAAATAAGAAGTAAAAGTACTGCAGAAGGCTAAAAACGAAATAACTACTGGAACTGAACTAATTTCTAGAGAAAGCAACTTATTTCAAGATCTTATTCAATTAAATAATGGCATTGGTATACCCAGTGCCAAATACAGACAGAACAATGCATCACAGTTGGGGGAAATAAAATTGTGTTTTGTGTGCATTTAATCTTTTCCAAAAGAACAAAAGCAATGGAACTGCTTTTGGAAAACCATCCTTAGGCATTAGAAGGTTGCCATCTGCTTTCTTTCTTTTCTTTCATTGAAGACAAAGCAGTCTCACAACACCCAAGCATCTCCATCCTTGCAAATAAAGATAATTTTATATATTCTTATAAACAGGGAAAAGGCCTGAACAGCTTACAACATTGCAGCTGGTTGAACAGCCTTCAAATGTAAGAATACGTGGAATTCCCTTCTGGGTCCCACCAGTGGGCCACCTAGCCCAGTAGTACATCTTAGACTGTAGCAATGTGAGGTGAGCACATGAGCTTGGTGCAATATCTGTGGCCCCTTTCCCCTATATTCCCCGGCATCCAGAACTGTTGTATTAGGAATGTAGGGGATGAAAGCTTGCCCAGTTCTTTATAAAGTACATATATAAACTTGCTGTTCTTGAATTTGTCTAATGCCCTTTCAATCTCCTGATACTATCAGGTTCGACAGTCCCTCATGGCAGCAAGGTTCAGAAACTCAATACCTGCTGCGTGAAGAACTTTCTTCTATCTTCTTAAAAGAGATACCAGTTTCACTGGGTGCTTCAGACCTCTGGTATTGCAGGATTTGCTGAATAACACTTTCTGCATTAACCTCATCCATCATCTTCATGATTTTGTAAACCTAAATTACCAGCTTTCTCATCTTCAGACTGAAGAAATCTCTCCTTACAAGACAGTGGTTTCAGCACACTGATCACTTCAGTTGCTCTTCTCTCTACTGACTCTAGCTTCAGCTCGTACTTCTTGAGATGTGGAGACCAGGCTGCACACACAGTCCAAGGTTTAAAACCTCTCCAGTGTTTTAAATAGTGACAAGGTAAAGCTTTTACATTAATCCACACCAAAGCTCATCTGCCAGGTTTAAGCTACTCAGTTTCATGAGGTTCTTCTAGAGTTCTTCACTATTAGTCTGTCGTATGAATGTGCAAAAGAGCTTAGTATCATTTGCATCCTTGGAAATTTCACTGTTCACTGCCTTCTCTATGTCAGTGATGAAGATGATGAATAAAATCAGTCCCAGCACTGATCACTGGAGGACCCCATTGCTTGACTTTCTTCCCTTCTGAGAAGCTCTACCCTTTGCTAGCCATCTTCTAATCAGATTTCAATCCACAAATAAAGCATTCTTCCTATACCATGGAAAATTTTTTTTTTAATAATGTAATTTTGAAATACAGTTCATATAATTCATGAGACATAAAAGAAGATACTTCTGCACTGCTTATTTTATGTCTCATTTCAAATGTTTGTATTTGGCTAGGTGAGGGCTTCCCGCAGAAATACAGGTGGAACATGTTGATAGTCTTCAAAGAAAACTTGTAGATCCTGCTTGAACACCACAGATATTTGTTTATAGAACTTGCATGCCAAGTTCTATACCTGTGCTATATCTCAGGCAACCCTCCTTCTTACTTGTTTGTCACTGTCCTAAGGTCTCCTTTTGACCTCAGAGTTCAGTTCTCCAAACTCTGAAAATATGGATTAACCTAACTAACTGACTTAATTTTTTTTATCTGGAAATGGGATAATTCAGTGGAATAGCAATGAATTTACACAAATGTAACATCTGAGAGAATTTAGCCTGAAGTATGCAGCAATGTGCAAAAATAAATAATGTTTTTAATAAAACAAATCAAATTACTTTGTGTGGGAAAGAGAATGTTTAAAAATGTTCAAACATCTTTGTGTTTCCTATTAGTCTCTCTTGGATCGTGGAAAAAATGTAAGCTTCAGAGACCAAAAGTTCTCAGGTTACTTTAACTGTGTGAGTCTCTATTCTACGTAGACTTCAGTGTCTTTCTCCTATTCCTGTACTTGCTCATGGTCTATTATAAAGTTTACCAGTCATCAGTCACTGCTTCTGTTCTGGCATTGATAATGGGCATGGCCTTTTCTGCTCAATGTTTGTGTAAGTAGGCATTGTCAGAATGGCTAAAGAAGGCAGTGAATACTAATGCTGCAGTAACCAGAAACTCCACAGCTACAGTGAATCAGCTTAGTAAAAAAGAGTTTCAAGTCTCACGAGTAAACAGCTAGAAAATATTTCCACAGGAAGAGCTTCATAGTCTGGTTTGCATTGTTTCTCTGAAGAAGCAGTTTCAAGGCCATACTTCTTTCTAAACACTATCTAATCATAGAATCACAGAATCGCTTAGGTTAGAAAAAACCTTTAAGATCATCAAATCCAACCATTAACCCAGCACTGCCAAGTCCACTGCTAAACCATGTCCCTAAGCACCACATCTACATGCCTTTTAAATACCTGCAGGGATGGTGACTCAACCAATTCTCTGGGCAGCCTGTTCGGTTTTGTTATTGCAACTCAGAGATCAGACCTGAAAATCTGATTAAGATATTATTTTATTTTATATATTCCTGGACATTATATGACAATAGCAGCAGAGATTCAAACAATTCATTACTTGTGATAACACTTTTACTGTTACTAATAAAAGGACAAATAAATTGACTTTTAAAATGCACAAATTCCAAAAGAAAATGGAAATTCAATATCTAATATAAAACTCCGTAAAAACATCTGAGTTGATATCACTGGCAGTTTAGCTTAGATAGATACAAACATATTGCTCTTTTTCTCTACAACTGTAAGCAGAAAACTTTTAAGATTATATAAATGTGTTAGCAAGGGAAGAGTTAATCCTCTGAGAACAAAAGTTTCATCCATAATAAAGTTTTGTTTAAACTTCAACTTGTGTATACCCAAAATTGGACTTATACTCACAAATGCAATTCTACATGTAAACAGCAGATTGTATAAACAACTCTTTATTAGCCAAAGTGACTATTTTATAGAAACAAGCCAAAGTATATATACATATACACGTATGTTTGTGTTCACATACACACACATGCATGAAAGTGTTCCCAGAATTGCTACTGGAAGCTTGTCCCTTAATGTACCCTAAATCTGTATTTGCTCATTTGAAACCATTTAATTTATCTTTCTTTAATATAGTCCATTATAGAATACACCCACAAAAAAAGAAGGAAACTGCTGTCACAGTGCTCCACAAAAGTTTTCATGTCCTCAGCTTCTGAAACATTTAAGATTATTAACTTGCTGGCAGGCTCCCGAGGATTTTTAAGGCATCTGTGCCTGTGCTATTTATTTTTAACTCTGTCTTCCAATGTTATGAAATCACCAAACTCTCTTGACTTTCTTAGTAATTCCATTTCATGTGGTTCTGCCTTTCAGGCAGATTCAAGAATGACATAATCGTCTTTTCCCACCCACAGGTTTTGGACTGTTGCCGTTGGTTACGCCCTTCCGAGTAATGTGCAACATGAATCTTTTTCTGATCCCATATGCCCATAAATGGAAGTCAGCCCAGCAAAGATGACTAAAACACAGTTTCTTGGCTTTCTGTCCATCACCACCATAGGTAGAGTAAGTCTTCTTTGGGTTTTTTCCTATTGGTTAATATTACTTAGGCTCCAGTGCAGGAATGTCAGTCCAACGTCATGCTGTCTTAAAAGGAAGTGGACTGATTTCTGAATAAACTTTACCCCTGTTACTGAAGGGAGAGCAGATATATTGAATGTAGTAGCAGCGAATAAACAAGTTCTGCAAAGTGCTTCTTTTGTATTTTTTACTGGAGCATTTATGCAAATGCACTCAAAAATACAGTATTCCTCATTTTTGTAAAAATACTCTAGAACTTGGCTAGTATGTACTCATAAGCACTACCGCAATCTTACTTTGTATGATTAACAATACTGGATCCAAGTACCAAGCTCCACAGCAACAGGATAAACATTATGGAGAAAAGGCATCTTCTGGAGTTTGTTATCAACATTAGAGAATTAGAAGCAATTTACAGTCCAGTCCCACTGCTCAATCTCATAAAGCCTCTCCTGACTTCCCTGAAGATTATGAGAGTGTTTGTACACATAAGAAATATGGCATGTTAACACAGAATAGAAAGCAAGGCCTCCAGCTATGCGCAGTGCAATGCTAAGGCACCATTGCAAGGTGAGAGCAGGCTGCAGAACGCCTTGCCCTAGACCCAAATTAAGACTTTCAGAGAAAGAATTGTTTCTTTGCCCTTCAAAAGTGTAATGTGTGCAGCAATGGCACAGCTCAGTCTGCCTTGGCCATTCACTCTGGACTCACTGGTCCCTGCAGCAGTTCTGAGAAGACAGTGCCTTCATGTGCCTGTCTGGTCCATACTGGACAGCACGGAGAGATACATCTATTCTTCCCCTTGTACTTTCTACGTAAATCTAACTATTGTTTCACCCTGCAGATTAGCTCTAATGACAACTTCATCTGTATGCCTCTGCCACCAAAAATGTCTAGTAAAAAACAGCATTCATTTCCTAAGGGCATTCATCTGCAGGATTTGTCTCCAGAAAATCTGCTCTTTACAGTTATGCTTTTCATGTTTGGTCAAATTTTTAAGTACTGCACAGCATCATGACTACTTGGACCTCCTAAACTCAGGACTACTAAGACGCAGTGCTCCAGGTCAGCTTCAGGGCAATTACTTACTAGTTGGCAATTACATTGCTCCTTTAAGAGCTGGCGCTGAACTGCCAGGCAAATAACAAAGCATGCATCATGCTCAAGGAAACACTAGCCCATGTCCAGAAGAAATGAAGAAGAATGCACCAAGTTATCACCATAAAAATAAATGACCTAACCTGGAAAGATAAAAAAATCCTGACTTCTGATTTCTTTCTCTTCTTGGGAAATGAGTCAATTCTGGAAAAAAATACAACTGGGCAATGCGGGGAAATGACTTGGCATCAGGATGTGCAGTCTAAAGACAGAAGAGGAGAAGCTAGAAGACAGAGTTCTCATGGGATTTTTGTTCATGATCAGGTACACTCTTGTATCTCCACTTGGCCCTCTTCTAAGTTCAGTGCAGCTGAGAGTCATGCCTTTCTCTCAATCACAGCAGCGTGTGATAATCCATTTGAACAGGTATCTAGCAGAAAGAAAACTGTGAGATAGGCTAGAAAATGAGACAAATTGATCATAATGGTCATCAAGGAGTGGAATTTACTGCAACAGGAATTCCATGTGAAATGGATCCAGAGGATTATTTCTTTCTTGAGGCTCTGTTCACAGTGCAAGCTACAGTAATATTTTTGTTTCTGTGATAGAAATTACCCAGCTAATAATTTACAACATTTTAAAAAAGGGATAATATGAAAATCCTGTAAAATTCTACTTTGGTGCTATTAAAAAGTCCAAGGCACTCTAAAACATGTCCTATCAAGGCAATAGTTAAGTTCTAGGAAGTTTTTACAAATTTGTCTGCCCTTTGCTGACAGAATAAAATAAAAGATTATTTAGATGGCCAAGCTCTGAAAATTTTACTAAGTATCTTTAACTCTGCCTATAACGAGATCTATTTCTTCCAGTAATACAATTATTGTTAATAGCTGTTCTGATACTAAGAAAGAAAATCTGTTTTAGCTGCAGTGGAATTGTAGTTATTTAAAACATTAAATTCACCCATCCACATTAACATCAACATGAAACATTTTAGCTTCTCATACCATTACACAAGCACTTTCAAAAATATTTTAAAATCTTATACACTCTATAGTTTTTTACTATACATAAAGACAAGAGTAGCTATGAAAGTATTCAACTTCTGCCATTATCTCACGGCAAGAAGATAATAGATATTTCTCTAGAAAGATAGTAAGAGTCTTTCTAAACAGATAGGTAGAAGGTATATGTCATGATAGACTATATCAGCTGATATTTTATTTCTGGAGCAGATGAAGGTTAAGAATCCAAAGTGCTTATTCAACCTTCTCTAACAACCTTACCTGTGGGAATACTTGGGGCAAGCCATCAGCTCAAATCATCACCCCACAGTGGTCAATCTTAATGGAAAACCAGAGCCTGAATTGCTGGCTAGAGCTAAGCACGCAGCACAAACATCTTCTGTGCCGAGTTTGACAACACTCACATCCTTAGTAGGTCTGCTTTTTGATAATATTCTAATAAAAATATTGCCAAGCATATTGCAAAACCAAAACATGTTCACTTATTTGGCAGCATATTCATACAAAGCTAAAGCTGAACTTCTTTTTTAAAAGTAGTGGTAATAAAGGAGGATTCTGTGAGTAACACTCAGTTAATCAATAGACAGAAAGTATCAGATCATCCACCCGCACATCAAAACAAGCTGTACTGAAAATAGTACATTGTAACAAGTGACTCATGATGAATTGTACTCCGTACTGGACAGGTGAAAACTGTATTTGTCAAATTAATTACTATGTTAAAGCCATGTTCTCCTGACTCTGTTTTTAAATTTCCCTCATGTCCAGTACAAACACCTCTGCATTTAAAAGAGCTGAATTTAGTCCTCAGATTTCAAAAGATCAAAATAAAATGAACCAAAAGAAGCCCTTAGAAATGGTGGCCTTTTAGTATTCATAATCAACAAAACAAATTCCCAAAGTAGATAAGTTTCAGCAGGTAGATGCGATGACAGTTTTCATCAACATATTAAGTGCTTACAAATCTCTGTTCCCATTTAAATTTGCAATAAAGTTTTTACTGACTTCAATGAGGTAAGTAAGAGTAATCCAGCCTAATGTACTGAAAATCCTGTTGCTAATTTTCAAACAGTTTAACAGAAGGAGTGTTCATGGTACCTACACATTACTACATTATTTATTGTACCATTTGGTTGTTTTTCATTTCATTTCACTGGTGACATAGAATAGACTGCACTGTGTTGAGCTGCAGCAGACATTTAAATGTTGCTTTTAAACCATATAAGATTTCTCATGTAAAAATAAACTTGAAAGTTGGGAAAAAATAAAAATTAAATAAGCCTGAATTATTTTATTATGAATTAAATCAACTTTACTGTCAGTTTTTGCCTCATACATATTTTTTGAAGACTATCTCTCAGATAGAAACAAGACTACTTCATTCATTCATGGGCAATACTTTGGCTCCATGTGCATTTATGTAAGTAAGAAGAATTTTGGACCTCCTTTCTATTACATCAATAAGCTTTTCAATTCCTTTTCTGCCTCCTTGGCTCTCCCAGTATATTTTGTCAAGGAACAAAGACTGAAGCAACTTCTCACGTAAACGCTGGCTCCTCAGCACTGAAACTGCAGATTCAGGGAATCTGGAAAAGCACAAAGAAATTCATCAATTTTGCCATCACTCTGAATTGCAATATTTATGTTGTGGTTTAGCAATCAATTCTATGAATATAAACTGCAACTCAGCAAAGGAAGTCCATGCATGCCTAATCATATGCATGTTAATTGCATCTTTTACAGCAGTGGGATTACTCAAACATTTTTAGACACATCCTGTAAATGTCTTAGGCCGATGATATCTATTCCAGTAACTTGGTGTTTCATGCTCAAACTGGGAAGAAACTATCTATCTTTTTTACAAAATTAATAAGTTAAAACTTACTCATTGATTCCTTGTAGTATTTTGAAGTCAAGATTGTCCTCGTTTCTGTCAAAGAAACCCTTATTGTCTATAAAGGCCAAGTGCCTTTGGTCATGCCTTCTCTGAACTATGTGTGTCAGGTCAACAGCATCCTGATCACTGCATTTCAGCTTCAGTCCTTGCTGCATGCAGGAATCCTCCTTGAGAGGTTTGAATCCACAGCAGTTTCTGTCTAGTCGATTATAGATCTAAAACAAAGTACAGCAGAGTGCCAAGTGAAAGCAATATCAAAGTATTTGGGGCACATCGTCACTATAAGACATCATTCACTAACACAGCTGACAGGAAAGCAAGCTCAGGACAAGTATAATTAAAGTCAGCAGTGAATGGCATTGAAGACCTGGTCCCCATACTTCACATACTGATAGAAGCAATTTCTCAGACTGTGTATTTTATCCATTTTATAGCCATGATTTGTTATGTCAGTAGAAATTCTTTGAAAATAATGGAACAATACAACTGTGTAACTGGAATAACAAGATGGTGAATATAATTCCATATTTTTCAGAAGGCTGTAGTTTTTTTACATTTTCTCTGCTGGAGAACAATAGAAATAGCACAGCCTGACACACACAGAGGGTCTCCATTTTGTGGGACCTATTAGACTAATATTACGCAAAATAATTGAGAAGATTAGTAGGGGGCACAGCAAACCATCAAAAGCTACAAAATATAAGAGTGCATTTATAATCACAGAGCAGCCTCCCTGAGTTGCACTGTGGTGTATGCTTTAATGACATGATGGTCTAGGCTATTTTTTCCTATGCGAACCCTCCCTTATTCATCACACAGCACTTAGCTGGAAGGAATACATGTGGTCTAACTTTCGTGGTGTAAATGTTAAGCATCACTTCTGACTTAGTCATTTATGTTCCCTTTCATAAACAACGACAAGAATGAGGCATCCCCAGAGCAAAGGATGCCATTTTAGGATAACCATCTAATACAGGAAGGATAAATCACTCCTTGAAAGTGCTTCTACCCCTGCTGACTAGATGAGAGTAAATGGACAACATTGCCAGGGTCCTGAGTGCACAAATAGGCCTTAATTGCCCTAAGCAACCTCACCTGGGACCTCCACACACACCCCCTCTGCCTGTGGGCCCAGGACCCCCATTTAAGCTCAGGCCTGGCACCTCAGCCCTCTTTTGAGCCCTTTTGGGGTTGTGGGGAATGTATCTGTTGCTTGTCCTGCTACCTGATGCTTCTGGATTGCTGCTTGGGGTTCCTTCTCATTGGCCTTTGAGCTGGCTTGCTGCCTTGTCTGTGCCGGATGCCTGCTGGGCTATCAATGGGACCCGTGGCTTTTACCATCCTTCCTGCTGGGCTGCCTCTCCCACTGCTGGCCCTGCCTGTTCTGCCTGCCATGGGGCTGCCCTTGGCTCCAGCTCATCTCCCCAGGGAGCAGCCCTGCTCCTGCTGACAGGTGCTTACAAAGTGGAAGTCTGGTCTGGTGCATCTAAGGCTTAATGACTAGTTTATCAAAGGTAAATAATTTTTTCTGTCCTTGTTTGTTGTACACTGTTAACTCTTCAAACTGCTCTAAGCATAAAAGCATTAATGTTCACATAAGCCTTCTAAAACTACAATTTTATTTTTGTGACACCCCAGTGAAATGAACTGTTAGGACTCTTTTCCTGATGTAGAACTATGTTGCATGTTAAAAAGACCTCCTAATTTTGTTCATCAAATGAAAGTCTCAGAGTTGTTCTGTTTTTTCTTATGTAGTACTGTTGCCACCAGTCTTGGTGGCAGTGTTTGTTTTCAGATGTGAAAATTCTGAGGAAAGTGTTGTGGTTTAACCCCAGCCAGCAACTAAGCACCACGCAGCCGCTCACTCACTCCCCCCCCATCCAGTGGGATGGGGGAGAAAATCGGGAAAAGAAGTAAAACTCGTGGGTTGAGATAAGAACGGTTTAGTAGAACAGAAAAGAAGAGACTAATAATGATAATGATAACACGAATAAAATGACAACAGTAGTAATAAAAGGATTGGAATGTACAAATGATGCGCAGGGCAATTGCTCACCACCCGCCGACCGACACCCAGCCAGTCCCCCAGCGGCGATTCCCTGCCCCCCCCCCTTCCCAGTTCCTAAACTAGATGGGACGTCCCATGGTATGGAATACACCGTTGGCCAGTTTGGGTCAGGTGCCCTGGCTGGGCATGAGAAGCTGAAAAATCCTTGACTATAGTCTAAACACTACTGAGCAACAACTGAAAACATCAGTGTTATCAACATTCTTTGCATACTGAACTCAAAACATAGCACTGTACCAGCTACTAGGAAGACAGTTAACTCTATCCCAGCTGAAACCAGGATAGAAAGGAACAGATTTCTCTTCCTCTTTCTCTTCTCATGAGCAGCATTGAGCAGCTGCAGGCACTAAAGCCCCTCTTGCTTGCTGTCTTCTAGCTCATGGGATCTCCCATTCAACTCATCCAAAGGCTTTGCCAGAAAGTGAAGCAGAGTCCTTCTAGACAGACTCCTTTGATGTATAGCCCTAATTCATCTGCACCACACTTCATTACATGCATTAAATAGATGAGTTCATGTTCTTACAGACAACCTCTTCATAATATCTTGCATCATTCCAGTGTTAAGACAGAGTGATGGGACATTGTGGAATTGATGCTGCAAACTTAATAGTTTAGCACTGGGTTTTGTCATATATTTATGTACATGAGAGGTCCAAACCCCCAAAATTAAAGATGACATTTTACATTTAATGTCCTTATTTTACTTGAGTTCTTGCAGAAGGCAAGTGAAGGTCAGCGACAAGCATTTTTCAGCCTGCTCCTATGTTTTATAGCATTTGAAACCACAGACTAGGAACATCTATTATGGGCACCAAACCCATTCTTCTGAGGGAAGTATGTTTAATAGAGAATACTTTTCACCATTATTCTTTATTTCTGAATGACTCATGAAGCACAGATATTTATTTATTTTTAAACTTAGAACCTCTTCTTGGCATTTTTTGTTTTATAGTCTTCATGTTCTACTGCTGATAAACTTTAAAGTTAAGTCTGAGCACACCCAGATAAAATTTTAATCTTTAAGAACCATAAGACCCACTTCCACTCACTTTCTGGTATGCACATTCTTGTCTGGTAGGCAACTGGAGGTTTAAATCACTCTGATACCAGCTACTATTATAAGAGTAATTTCTTTGTCATGTAAAATTCAATCCTGTTGGTACAGTTCAATCATGTTTTATCTTATTTTAACTGACTGCTCCTGGATAATAGAAGTTCTATTATGAAGATTAAAAACTTGTCTTAGAAGACCTTAAAATTAGAAATCAACACAGAACCCATGAGGATTTTTAAACTGTTCAACAAGAAGACAATGGTATGAAAACATTAACTCTGACACAATCTGTACTATTCCTATAGGGCCATTACTATGTTTAGCATCAGAATAATCCACATATGACTTTATACCAGTTTCTAAGAATGACTTGCACATACTGAGACTAAAGATGGAGTCCTTAGACAAGTGACTATTTTAAGAGAAGAATTGAATGCTCTGTTTAACATAACAAGTCTGTAAAAATGTAACTAAAAAAAAATTGGAAACATCCATTTATCCTGGAACAGGACTGAGAAGGACAGGGATAGGCTATGCATAAGCCAAGTCATGATTTTTATATTTCAAGAAATATAACTCCATAAAAAACTGAATTATATGAACAACCAAACACAGTGCATAAAGCTAGTGCTTGCTGCAGTTTTAAATAAACCAGTAAGTGCTACAGGAGGCTCAGTCACCTGGACCTGTCTGGCAGACAAGGACAATTGGAAGTAGTGCCATATCTCAGGAAGCCATAAAATTAGCTTCCAGACAGGTGGTTCAGTTCATCCTTATTAATACACTATGTGTATTAATATTCTACTACATAATTGCTGTAACTGTAGCCACACATTATGACACCACCGGGCAGAGCCCTGGTTTGGTGTTATTTGGAGAGCTGATGATTATGTGCAATACCTAACTGAAGAACAGCAGCCATATCATTCATCAGTTCCTGCTCTGTTCTTTCCTTACTAAGTTGCTGCCTAGATTTTTAAAAAGGAGGAGAAATTAGCCACTATAACTTGGTCCAGATTTCAGCTGACCGAAACCACTTAAATCAACCCTGGGGGCTGGGGGGGTGCAGGAAGGACCACACAGTAAAAAAAGGTGGTTTATAGTTGTGAACATAGTCAAGAACTATGTTTGGAGAAAGGAGTCAAGGAGAAACAATATACTGGCCTCAAGGTGAGGTAAAACAAGATGTCTCAAGACAAAAAGCCTTTGCTTTCTCTTTTAGAAAATGAGTCAGTTAAGTTCCTGATCTCATTCCCTGATTATAAGTTGCATTTTGGATATTTTAATCATAAGAAACAACCAGAAACAAGTTCAAACTGAACTGTGCAAATACATCTCTTTCCCATTTAAAAAAGGGAAATAAACTAAAGTGATTTTTCAAGGAGTCACATGTGTGCTCATGTAACTTTTGAGGCAGATACTTGCATTCAGTAAATGTTTTACCTGCAGAAGAAAATCAAAGAGTGCCATCTTGGACCACTCATGATGATGGATTTCAGTACAGCCCCACTCAGCTTTGGGAACTTTACCATTCTGCCAGCATTTCTGCTTCAATAGCTGCTGATATTGCCCCCAGGTTAATCTCACTGATGAATGGGTATTATCATCTGTTGGACTCAGTGAGGAATCCCAGAGAATAACAGGACAGGCTTGACCATCTGAAAAACGAAAAACAGATCATTAGTATAGTGCAATACTGTCAGACTTGATCATTCTTTAGACATTGCCTAAGCATCAATAATTATACCATTTTACAGATGTGGCAGGAAAAGTGGCCAGGAGCTAATAACTTGACAGCCTTCATTTAATGTGGCCTTATTCCACATATAAAACCACCCACCATAGGAATGGAAGAAGCACAGACATCATAAGCATCTTCAGCGTACAGAAAGCTTTCTCTGTTTGAAGCAAGAGATTAATGTACAAAAACATATACTAAATCAGACTATTAAAAAGTTTATAGGTAGATTAAGAGCCTACAATGCCTTTGTGAATCAAGGATGTAATTTCCCTCTGATTCCAGTGAACTGATGATGATTTACAAGAGCCGAAAACTTATGTCAAAGTATTTTTTCTGCATAATGGGCACAGAAACACTACAAATCCTATACTCAAAGTGGATTTATTTTGTTATCTTTAGTATTTTAGGCCTATAATGTATGATTTCACAGCTCTGAAATGATATATGAGGATACTGCAGAGTGTGAGCTTAGCATGAATAAACACCTTGATAAGTATTTTTTCTTTACCCAGGTATAACATGAGATCTGTTTTGTATAGCAGCTCTTTTGGCTACACTCTATAATTCTTCTCTGTAAAGAATATTCTGCTCTTCCCTGAAATGAAGTCAAGGGCCTTACCTTTGGTGAATTCAAGTGTTCAGGCTTCTTAGTGGGAAGAAACCTCAGCAAGGAATGTAAAATGAGTTTTCCCAGCATAAGAACTGACAAATATATTTCACCCAGTATCAACTAAGAGGCCTATCTATCTTCTTAGGAAAGTAGAACTCTCCTTTTCATTGTTGAGGCAATGCTGCCGCTGCCTTAAATGGTCAAGGACCCAGGACTGACTGTGGCTTGTACACACATTAGAACAAAGAAATCCTTTATATCTTTGGGTGTAGACAGAAGACCAAAATATGATGTCTCGGTACAGAGAGGAGGAACCATTTAACTGCAAAGCTGCTATTTACTAAATAGCAAGTATTGGAACATGTATAAAGATTTACATTTATTTATATTCAACTTGCAGGTCAATGAACCTAAAGCCCACACTATTGCACAATTTATGACATAGTTAAATGCAGCCTAAACTGTCTCTTTGTCTTCCACATGCCTGTCGAGCCAGAGATGCATCTAAAAAGAAGCTTTCAGAAACTTGAATGATGAGATCCATGGCACCTCCTTCTTCAGAGGCAAACCAGACAGAGAATAGCACATAGAAAACTGGTATCAGTGCCAACAGCAAGGTAAAAGGTGAATGCTCCACCTGTAAGCAGCAAGAACTGTTAAAAACAGGTCTCCATACAGCTGAATCAAAGAGCAACTTGTTCAAAGGATGCTCAGTGATCTAAAACAACAGGTAAGAAATTCTTTGCCCATACTTAGCAGTAACTGATCTTGTATTTGCCAACAGAGCATGATAGGCCCCACATGCAATCAAACCCAAGAGAAAAACACCTCTCCAAAACCAGAATGTACTCAATCTTCTCTCTGCCATGGCTTGCACATACAAGGTAGTCCTTCACAAGTCAACCCAATGTGCAGCTCCACCACCTTTTTAACTTCCCTCCCAGTTGTCCAATGTTTCCTTAGGAACACAGAAAGTGTCTTTCCATTAGGAACATCAATCTCTCTCTCTCACTAGGATCAGTACTACTTCTATCATCACCACGCTCCACACTCTTTCCTCAGATGAAAAAAAGTGCTGAGTGCCCCTGAAAATCAGGCTGCTTCTACTGAGGTGCCTGAATAAGTATTTAGGAAATGAATTTGGGAAATCCTAGCCATTTCCCCATCTCTCTTGCTCTGGCTCCATCACCTGCATTGTAGATGACTTTAACCAAGTCAGGTCAACTATTGGCTAAGCCTCCTTTCCAAGCCACTTGGAGAAAGTCTATATAAGCATTGAGAATTGTCACAGCTTTCTTCAGGACAAAGTCTGATCTGAGCTATTATTTTTATATCTCCAGTAACAGCTTATGTAACTATTCATGTATTCTTCCACAAACCAAATACATAAATGGTCTTCTAACAAAACAAACAACTCCTGTCTGCCCAAAAGGGACATGATAAACAATAGTAATATAAACACTTGAAAAATATGAATAATATCTTGCCAGTTTCCATTAAGATACAAAAACATTTTTAAAAGACCAAAGCTAAATACAGGAAATGTTTACATTTCAGAGGAAATGGGAGCAGAAAAGATGAGCCAAAATAAAGTCTTTCAACACTGTAATATAAATTGAATTACAGGAATATGAAAGAGCAGCTTCAGTAAAGAGCAGTGACTCAAATTTTTGACACTTGCAGGAAAAACATGAAGATGCTGAATTAAAGCAGATAAGGGGTCTGATTCATAGCTGCATGAATTGGCAGGACCCCACTGAAATCAGTGGAGCTCTTCTGATTCAAATCTCATGAGGATGGGGCTGAAGTTAAATGAACGGTGAGAAGTAAGGCCTGGCTAAGAATCGAAGCTTTCAGTTTGATACAGCCAAAAGTGAGGAGGTTGAGCACACTTCAGAATAAGTCCAGTGTATTCTGCATGTGCCTCTTTCCTAATCAGCTTATATATTAGCACAAAGGTCTACTGCTTTTCTGTTACTGCAGCTGCATTGCACTGAACCTTGCCCAAAGCTGATTGACTTAATTTTATTTTAATTGGCCATTTTAGATCTATATATCTACTTAACTATCTAAAAATTATCTGCAAAATTGTATGGGAAAGATTTTTTCAAAACTTGTGTTGGAACCAGCTTCCTAGTAATTCATATAAGTTTTTAAACATCAAAATATTTATAAAAATTTCTTGGGCCCTTAGGACCTACTGGCTCAGGATATCCTAAGTTGAATAAGCTAACACAGATGAAATCTCAGGCTGCTGAGGCTAGACTACCTCAAGGTACTCAAACTGCTCTATGTGCAGTCAGGTAATGTATCACTGCATGGCTTCTTCCGCATAGGCATCATCTTAGATATCCACACCCCACATCACTTTGAAAATAGTCTGTATGCTTCTTAATCACAAAGATGCTCTTGTAAATGTTACTCTTCTGTCTTGTGCTCTAATTTGTGTCTACAGCATTTTTTCTAACTCCTTCAAAAGAAAATATTTTCAAACATGCACATGAGAGCATCACTAAAAAGAGCAAATCTTTCATGACGTAGTTAGAATCATAGAATCATTTAGATTGGAAAAGACCTTCAAGATCATAGAGTCCAACCATCATCCATGCCCACTAAACCATGTTCTGGAGTGTCTTGTCTACATGCTTTTTGAATACCTGCAGGGATGGTGACTCAACCACTTCCCTGGGCAGCCTGTTCCAATGCCTGGCAACCCTCCCAGTAAAGAAATTTTTTTCTAATATCCAACCTAAACCTCCCCTGGCCCAACTTGAGGCCATTTCCTCTTGTCCTATCACTAGTTACTTGATAGAAGAGACCAGCACTCACCACACTACAACCTCCTTCCACATAGTTGTAGAGAGCAATAAGGTCTCCCCTCAGTCTCCTTTTCTCCAGACTAAACAGCCCCAGCTCCCTCAGCTGCTCCTCACAGGACTTGTGCTCCAGGCCCTTCACCAACTTGGTTGCCCTTCTCTGGACACCCTCCAGCACCTCAATGTCTTTCCTGTAGTGAGGGGCCCAAAACTGAACACAGCACTCGAGGTGCGGCCTCACCAGTGCCCAGTACAGGGGAACAACCACCTCCCTGCTCCTGCTGGCCACACTATTTCTGATACAGGCCAGGATGCCGTTGGCCTTCTTGGCCACCTGGGCACACTGCTGGCTCATATTCAGCCGGCTGTCGACCAGCACCCCCAGGTCTTTCTCTGCCGGGCAGCTTTCCGGCCACTCTTCCCCAAGCCTGTAGCGCTGCATGGGGTTGTTGTGACCCAAGTGCAGGACCTGGCACTTGGCCTTGTTGAATGTCATACAGTTGGCCTCGGCCAATCGATCCAGCCTGTCCAAATCTCTCTGTAGAGCCTTCCTACCCTCAAGCAGATCAACCCTGCCTCCCAACTTGGTGTCATCTGCAAACTTGCTGAGGGTGCACTCAATCCCCTTGTCCAAATCATTGATAAAGATATTAAACAGAACAGGGCCCAATACTGAGCCCTGAGGAACACCACTTGTGACCCACTGCCAACTGGATTTCACCCCATTCACCACAACCCTCTGGGCTCGTCCATCCAGCCAGTTTTTTACCCAGTGAAGAGTACACTTGTCTAAGCCATGAGACACCAGCTTCTCAAGGAGTATGCCAAGAGAGACAGTGTCAAAGGCCTTGCTGAAGTCCAGGTAGACAACATCCACAGCCTTTCCCTCATCCACTAGGCAGGTCACCTGGTCACAGATGGAGATCAGGTTGGTCAAGCAGGACCTGCCTTTTGTAAACCCATGCTGGCTGGGCCTGATCCCCTGTTTGTCCTGGACTTGCCATGTGAGTGCTCTCAAGACAAACTGTTCCATAATCTTCCCCAGTACCGAGGTCAGGCTGACAGGCCCATAGTTCCCCGGATCCTCCCTCCGACCCTTCTTGTAAATGGGCGTCATACTGGCAAGCCTCCAGTCCTCTGCGACTTCCCCCATTGACCAGGATTGCTGATAAATGATGGAGAGTGGCTTGGCAAGCACCTCCACCAGCTCCCTCAGTACTCTCGGATGGATCCCATCTGGTCCCATAGACTTGTGAGTGTCCAGATGGCGTAGTAGGTCACTAACTGTTTCCTCCTGGATTAAGGGGGGTATATTCTGCTCTTTGTCCTTGCCTTCCAGCTCAGGGGGCAGAGTACCCTGAGGATAACTGGTCTCCCTATTAAAGACTGAGGCAAAGAAGGCATTAAGTACCTGTTAAAGCCCTTTCTCAAACTCCTCATTGTTCACTGCAAAGCAGTACAGCTTACCAGTGCCACATTTGAAAGAAACAGTTCAGTTGCCTGTATATTAGCAGAATAGGGTAATTTAGTGTGGAAAGATGAGAGGGACCGACATACAGAGCATTACTTGAATTTTAGAGTTTAAGTTCTGAGGGAAATTACAAGGGACAAAGCAGGGAGAAGTTAGGCATTTTTCTTTCTTCCCTCTGCACCTTATTTGCATGGTTTCTTTCCTGCGCTCATATGGTTGTCAGAATTAAGGAATGTATGAAACGTGCATTAGTTGCTCTCTAGACTATGGACTGCATTATTGCTTATACATGAACTTCTCTACCCAAGAGAATATTGGAAATATACACTCTGGTACCCCTCTGAGAGGTACAACACCATGGTGTAAGTTTGGGGTTTTAGGCAGAAAACAGGACAGATAAATTGAAACATTTTAGAGTATTCTGAATGCATAAAGCAGTGTTTAATTTTTCTTATTCTGTGCCCTGACATTAGAGATTCATAATATCTTTGCCTGCTTTTGCATAACTTTTGGTGGGATGGCAAGGGCAGGCTGATAGTGCAGGTTATAACATGGAAAAACCTATGGCTCCGTTTATCATCATGCAGAGGCCAGTAAAGGAAAATGACAAGTACAACCAGCGGAGCTATCTATCATGTCATTCATCTATTTGCACTAAACCAACCATAAAAGGTGTTACTCAAAGGAAGAGTTTCTTGCATGTTTTAGGAATAAAAGTGGTTCTGGGCAAATAGTGGGTTTAATCTTTAGCTAAAAAAAGCCCAACTGAATTGAGTACACCTGTGCTTATTCTTCTCAGTACAGGATAAAACACATTTAGCCAAATTTATGATACCAGAAAACTAGGGGGGAAGAGGGGTGGTTGTCAGCATGTAGTAGTTCAGGCTCTCAGCAAGTGGCGCAACAAAACTGCATAGCAATAGCTGCACATTTTGTACCAAAAGCTGTATAAAGAGCTCAGCCTTGTTGCTACGCTCCAAGGAGCCAGAGTCCTATCCTTAAGCTGCAACACAGAAGCAAGCCTGCTCCAGCCCATGTTGTTCAGGTTGTACCTCAAGCCCTAAAACACACTGGCATCATCCTACTTCGTGAATGCTGTTGCCAAGCTAGAGGCAATACATGCAGTCATTTTACTTAGCTTCTGTGCAAATTAATTAAGGTAGGGCTGTGACACCAAGCAAGGTCACTCCTGTTTCTTCTGTGCCTTAGGTTATGGTGAACAAAAAATGAAGATTCTCAGTCCTGTGGTATTAATGTGACCATCCCAAAACTCAGACATGCAAGGGTCAGCCTCCATTTTCTCCATGATAGACACAATTTCATGATTATTTCTTGTTGTTTTACAGGCTTATCCTTCTTTGTTTATAGGTGTTTTGGAGTTCTTGACATTTTTCACACCTTGTAGGTAGCAATAAGAATAATGAATGAATGCTTGCGTATGCCCAGAATCATGCTCTTTTAGACTGTAATACGGAGCTCAGAAGGGCCTTGCCCACCTGAACTCCCCAGGCTTTTTACGTTCAGCCAATTCATTGCAAAAAATATGAGAGAGATTTATCATACCTGATTTTTCCATCCATGATGGAAAAATAAGCTAAACCATAAAAAAACCCGTTAACACTTTAAAAGGGTTTACAATTAACTAGGGAAGGCAAGGGCAGCAGACGGAGGACTTGCATACAGTATTTTGCTAGACTTTAAAAAAAAAAACTAAAAACAAACAGTTGGGGATTTGTGGGAATAGGGGAAACAGAACCTGTACAGGGATTTACTAAGCGGTTCTTTGAAACCGCTTTTGACAAAATGAATGACAGTTTTGAAAAGCCCATTTTTTAAGATTTTAATGCTACATCAAACATGTCTTGTTAGATCACATCACAGCTGAGGCAAGCTAAAGGGATGTGTTGTGGAGAGAGATATGCCAGCCCAGAAACTGTGTACATTCATACACACATGCACAGTCTCTAATCCTGCATTGCTTGCTTTCCCATATGAATAACCATGATTCACACAAGCCACCCTGAAAAAAACTTTACAGTGCCCACCTATTCTTAACTTAAATGCATATAGGTTATAGAAATGAGCTGACTGTTCATATTATTTTTAAGAATATATTTTTGCTCATTTTCTCAACACAGATGTTTTCCAGATTATACCAAGCACAAGCATATAAATAGTAATGAGCTCAAGTAGATATTAGGCATCTGAGCTCCAGCATATTTCCAGGCTAAAGAAATGGAGAGAGACAAGGTACAGTAACTGTTCCAAATGCTCTGCACTCTTTAGCTGGAAAAAATGAAGTGAGACCAAAATAATGTTATTTCTTTTCTCATCACCTAGCAACACTCTTCTTGCTATAGGAACATAGCCAGTTATGAGGAAAAGAAAATTAAAGAGGGCAGAATGACGCTCCCTGTCCCAGACAGTCTAAAACATACTGTAAGGTGACAGACACTGAGCAACACAATGCACAACTAGGCTAATAGCAGTTTTCAGAGGCTTGCAGTCTGTCATCTCCCACAGCCACACTGTGCAGAGTTCCTCCAGCCAAACTACCTTAATGCCTTATGACAGCTCTATAGCAATAAATCTTGTTCCAAAAAATAAATGAGGCATAATGTATCTTCCATGCTCTGCAAGTATGAATAATATTCAGAAGCCTCCAAACTGTTGTTCCTAGAGATTCATTCACATTGTTGTACAGGCTGCCAGAGGGAAGGTTTACAAAGCAGGAAGAAATTGGAGATCACTGGGTTGTCTTCCTGCTGTCAAACTTCAGAAAGTTACTCCTGTGTTACTTTTGTTTTTTTTTTTTAAGAAACACAGACTGATATAAAAATGTTTGGTATAAGCTAATTGCAGCAGCAAGAAATGAACAGCAAAAACATAGCTAGCCACTTTACCAATGATTCATTAAAATGCAATGTAGTCTTTTTGGATTGTGATTTGTAACTGTACAAAACCAGCAGTTAAGCTGAAGACATATTTAACAAGATAGAAATGTTAGAAGTAGACTTCTAACTCACAATGTGTCTGAAATCAACCTTTAATTTCACAAAAGGTTAAAAATCAAACTTCTAATTGAAAAATTTATACCAATCATGCAACAGGTGTATTGAGATATTTACTGTGAATATTTCTTTGCACGATATATAGATGTGTGCAGCAAACCTCAAAAAGTACAGCAGGATTCACTGAAATGTAGTTTGTTTAGTTTTTTTTTTAATTACCAGGGGAGATGAATGCACTTTTGAAAAAATTTTCAGTTCCCAGAGGTATTAGTACCATGCAACTAGCATCAAGCTTTTGCAGGAAGGTCCCCTACCTCTCTGAGTAGTTATCTGACTAAATACAAAAGCCCTTTCCTACTGCCTGTTTGAGAGATGAATTCTTGTGCTCACATTCAACAGTATTTTAAGTCAATTCTAAAAGATAAGAAAACTTAAAAAAAATAATCAGAAATACCCATTGAATCACAGGGCATTCTAGAATTTTTCACCGGTTTCACTTCAGGCAGTCTGTACAACGTCATGCGATCTACAGACAACTCCCTCTCTTTTTCTCATTCCAGACTCTTGTGGAAGGGAAACTGCTACTGCCCTCAGCAGCTCAGTGGTATTTGATCTAAACTTTGGGGTACTGTGTCCATCAGACAGGATAATTGCACTGCAAAAGTTACACACAGATACCAGCTTTATTTCCCTGTAATGATGGTGTTAGTTCTCAGGCTCTCAGAAGTTAAAGGTGGTAGCTGCTGTCCCATGGTTAATGTGGGACGGCAAAGGAAACCTCAGCATCCCACCTGCAAGCTGAAAACCATAGGAATGTGTTACCTTGGAAGAACTCCGATCTCCTGCTTACAGAAGGTAAGCTCCTGTTTAGCCCCAAGATCCTATCCAAATGAAAGGCAAACACCTCGCTCATATCGAGGGGTCTTTTGACGATGCCACAGCGTCCCTGATTACAAGCAGCTCCTGTGGTGCTGGGACCTCTCGCAAATACTACCAGGACTGCTTTGTGAGAAGGTACTTCTTGGATGCTCTCTATCTGAGAATCTGCCAGCATGCGCATGTTTAGGATGTCGTCTTTGCTCAGCCAAGAGGGAGAGCTCTCGCTGTAAATCCTGATATTGCTTTCCTCAGGCTGGGGCTGTGCCTTTATAGCTCCAGAAATCCCCCCAGGTCTCCGGTGACCCCTCTCCCTGACTGCCATTCCTTTATGCTTGTGTTCATCCAGCTGATGCTTTCTTGCCTCCAGAGCTATTGCTGCTCCCATTGTGCCTGTGGCATGTGTTGCCCTCCCTGGCTGTTGGGCAAAGGCCTCTTCCCGGCTCATAAAAGTGGCTTTGGGAAAGCGCTGCCCGTAGGACAAAGGGGTTGCATGTTTCTTCCTGCGCTTTGGCTTCACTGTTCCTCTGATATTAGCAGGCTTGCTGCGCTTGGACCGCAGGGTGATATAAACTACATTGGGTGGCAGCAAGCTCCCATTGCTACCAAGCTGGGGTTCCTGGAAATTGGGTGGTGACAGGGTGCCATCCAGTGGGATGCCCAGAAAAGGAGTTTGGGCTGCATCTTGGAGACTTCTGGAACTGATCTTTTGATGTCCTCCTTTGTGCTGGGGTAAAACATGACCCACTTGACTGATGAGGAATCCCAGGTAGATCACACATGCAGTGCCCACTAGCAGATTCCTCCTTGTCCTTGGGCGCCTGCAAGTCCAGAGCCTCAGCACCCGTGGGGTACACAGGCAGCAAATAAACAAGTTTTTTATTTTACTTGGCTGATCAAAGGTGGTCATTTCTCTAGTGAATCCACATGATGAAAACAGCATAAAGTCTTCTGTACATTCCAGCCAGGATGATGATGCATGATTTCCCTTCCCTGATTTCTCCTTTTCCAAATAGCTTCCAGCATGGGTGATGGACAGAGGCTACTGATATGCCTGGGAATGTGTTTAGCACTAAGATGCTGACACTCCACCTTCTCAAGCCGTTAAATTCTTATCAGCCACCACAGGGGAAATGATTGGCTTCAGAGAATGAATGGAGCCAGCTGCGTAAGCAAAGTTTACTGACTTGTACTCTAAAAGATCTGAAGTACCTCCTTTGCAAACTGCAAAAAGAAATTAGTATTTCATTTTGTTACTCACGTATGGCATCTGTGGTTCTATATTTTTGAGATAGAAGTTCTAGATGATACAGTATGCATCTAGAAATTTGTCAGGATACATCTTTCACTTTCTTATTACAGTATAAATTAAACACCAAAATCATGAAATACAGGCTCAATTTGCAATCTCAGCTAGCTGTGTTCCAGCTTTAGAAGAAAAGCTTGTCAAACCCAGATCATTATCATCTTTTTCTTATGAGACAAAGTCTTCACTAATCCTCATGTTACGAAAATGCTGTAAATAATACAATATTAACCACCAGTAACTGTAGTAGCAAATACGTGCATATTTTAACTAATAAAAATATATTACCAGTGCCAAATTTCCCTAGTTGAATATGAATATAGTTCACATAATTCATAAACACCCATTAAAGATGAAAGATGATTAATTCTATTCACTCTTGTGAAGCCATAGATAGGATATAGCTAGCTATAGTTTTTCAAATAAAATGACAGTGGCTTATATATCCTTGCAAAGAAACAAAGATAGAATAAGTGCATGTTGTGCATATATAGTGCTATAAAAATATAAAATCTCTTACCTATTCAGCTTGACACATCCTTCGTTCTGGTAAACTCCTTAGGTTAATAAAAGTAACTTAGTAAAAGCTGATGATCTCAAAGTATTCTAGCACATATTTCAGTTTTAAGTATGGTTCACATTTAGGTATTTCATTGCAAGCTAAATACTGTTTGGAAGTTAACTGTACTGAGAGGTGGTTTGCATATGAACTGCTATAAACTTACATGAACCTAACATTACAAAAAAAAAAACCCAAAACAAAACAAAACAAAAAAACCCCAGCAACTTCTATTTTAAATTCTGTAATGAAAAGTCCTGTGAAGTATGTGCCTTCCAAAAGTGCATTCCATCCATTTCTAACTCCTGAGGGCCCTCTAGTGCACTGCATGCAAATGTACTGAAGAAATTCCCATTTTTCATGTTTGGGGTTTTTTTTTTGTTTGGTTGGGTTTTTTTTTAAATTTTAAAATACCCTGCCCCCTGAATTTTAGAACTTTTGGGAATCATATGTTCTTGTGATGAGAAATGAAAAACAGATAGTGGCTTTTAAAATGCTATTAAACAGCTCAGGAGTGTTTCCTATTTATGCTTTCCAAAACAAGGCATAGCATAGTTGCTATACAGATGGAAAAGTTGAAGCAGAGAGAAGTTAAGGGCTTCTGCAGAGTTAAGCAGTGAGACACTGGCAAAGCTCTGACTTCTGACTCCTTGCCTAGTCTAAGTACAAAATAATAAAATGTATATGTTTGTTGTAATTCAAGCTAATGGAGATATTCTCTTCTCCATTATTAATACTTAGGGGAACAGACAGTTAAGGAATTAGTTTATGTTTCAGATGGGTCCCATCGCAATTTATAAACTTTGTGAGTGGATTTTTTCACTGGCTGTCACTTTACTTTTTGTTGAAAAGTGTACTATTAAGTTAAGTGTTCAGCATCTGTGTGTATTACCAGGAAAAGAGCCTTCATATCACCTGCTTTTTCCAAATCTAAGTTCTTGGTGGAATAGGGATTGTAAGAAATTTCTCTAGCCACCTAAGTTCTCTCTTTTTCTTTTTAGTTCAAATTTGACTGAAGGGACATATCCCAAACAAAGATTAATTAAAAAAGTTCCAGACAAGTGTATCAATAAAGTCAGTACAGATGTGGCTACTGCTGCTTAACATTTTTTATGCTTTAAAGAACTTGCCAGAGATGGACGTTATTAGATCAGCTTTAGATGTTTGAGGGTCCCTCTGAAAGATGAAGCGTCATTAGTGACAGGTACCAGCTTTGCAGCCCATTTGACCAACAGACACTGTACATGGCTCACAGTGAGAATGGCCTCCTATATCCTATTTAATACCAGTGCAAAGTGAGTGCAAAATATCAGCAAAGTTATATGGCTAAAACCAGGGTAAATAAGGGTGAGTGGGTATTGCAGCCTGAAAGCAGAATTTCACCCATAGTGCATATTTACACATACACATGAAGAAATTTTTTGAAATGCCTCAGATAGGCTCCCCTCTTTAAAGATAAATAATGAAAAAAAAAAAATTTACACCTCCTGGATTCTGTTTTGACTTACCACTGATTTTGACAGCAAATAATTCAGCATGAAGCTTTTACGCCACTATATTTCTTCCAAGTGTCTTTGAATTATTTTGGAGGATTTTACTTTATATTGCTAATGACATAGAGTTGCTTGAGTTGGAAATGTATCACACTGCAACAGTTGTTTTCAAATGCCCAGTTCTTGCATGTAGACAGCACCATGACCTGTCCATTATAATCAAGCAGTGCCAAAACAGTCCATTCCAGTTACTAACAGCTTTCCTTTGCTATGACAATTTTGAAATCTCTTATATAATCTTCCTACTGCAACTCTTTAAAGATTATCTGCAGGAAATTATAAAAAGATATGGAGAATTGTTCTTCACTCCTCATTTCATTTGTAGCTTTGAAATCAAAATGTGTTGTACCCACTGATGTATAATGTTGACTGCTGAGGGGTTTTTGAAGCTTTCTAAATGTGATGATAGCAATAATATTTCCTTTATTTTTCACGTTCAGGAGGGAGAACTCATTCTTTAAATGTTGCATTGTTACATTCTTTGGAATGGATGGTGGTAGGAATTCAACTAAACAGGATTCAGTATCTTGTTAATTTAGCAGATATTTGCCTCTAATTTTGGATCTTTAAAAGGTACCATATCAAGAGAAATTCTTTTTTTCAGCTCTTGTAGTGTACAGCTCCAGCACCCTACTAGATTTCACAAAATAATTAAGGCTGGAATGGCTATGGACTTGTTTGGAAAGACAAAGAAAATGTTGTTCAGGTGGGTAGTAATATTCGTTCTGGAATCATTACCAAACCACAGCTGTAGCAGGGCACTAAAGGGCATTACTGAGCTGAAAGGGTCCTTTCCCTGTGGTCATAAAATATTCAAGGCCAATTTTTTGAAAGAATAGACTGACCAAATTCTGGCCTAGGTTATTGCACTTTGCCTACCTATATTTAGCCTGTAATGTCAGTTAGATTCTGTATTTATTCCTTGCTCTAAACTATATCTGTGGTATCGCCATCTGCATCCATTAAACTCAACTTCTCGCATCATTTCTTTATATACCCATATTTCATGGCCAGTGTTAACCCTGCATAAGTTTAGGAACACAGGAATATCAAAACCAATATTAGAGAATAGCAATGAACAGAAGAGGGGAATTTAAGAGGTATTTTCTAGTCCTTGACATTCCTAGGTATAATTTGAAAATGTGAATGAGTAGCTGAACTGCAGATTTGCAATTGTTTTCTTCTTTTTTTTTTTTAACTTCTGAAATTCATCTTCACTTGTACCTGCATTTGTAGAAGAAACCAGATCAACTTGTATTTGCGGGAAGGACTGTCACCCAGGGTGCTGCTGATGGTGCTGGACAAGCTACAGACTCTGAAGCAGCTGGTGGGCAGCACTGCCGCCAGCCCCCCTAGCAGGCAGTCTCTGGCCAACCTGTGGGAGACCAGTGGACTGAGCCAATGACCACCAGTCACAAGCTCCTGTGTCTTGACTCATGTGCTGGCAACCTCAAAGAGCACCATCCAGCTACTTAAATGCTCTGCTCTATTTCCAAATCTCTGAAGATGGGAAGATGATAGTAACCCATTTTTTAGGAAATAACAAAAATTCACCAGAAAGTTCTCAAAACCTCCTGTTCACAGGGTTTATGCCTAAATCATCCTCCCCTATGCAATCTTCTATAGCCTTTCACCTTTGCATCCTTCTTAATTCTACCAAGTACAGCTTCTTCCTTCTCATCTGAATTATTATTCATACTCCTTTTTTACAGCTTCTTCTGTAGGTGATCTTCTTCCTTCTTTAATCTGAACCAGGTACAGCCTTTTGGGATAGTGAATACTACACCCGGAGAACTAGAGAAAAACACAGAGAAAAACAATTGTACCAACACAGTGATACAATATTATTATTATTAATACCAAAGCTACCTAGCAGCTAGTATGTTTCTCTCCAAAATACCAGACTGGGTGTCAATTTTTACAAGTATCAGTCTTGTATTTTAAAGCAATATATCTCCTATTTCTTTATCTAAGCCTTCCTTCTTGCTCCACTCCGTCATTTCAGTTTTGAGATATGGGATTTAAAGACGTTTATGTTTTTAGTTTTCCAAGATGTCTTAGTGTGGTTCTTCCCACTGTAGTTATGGCTGCACAAGTTGCTGCGATTCAGCAAAGAACAAAATATTGTCTGTGCTGGTTTGTAGAACATTTTGCAACAAAAGACATTCTTTAAGTGAACACTTGTTATATTCATAGAAGCCTCTGGAATTTGAAATATGAATGTTGCCATTTTCCATTTCAGTAAACACTGTGCCTTCATGGACTTCCTTTCCCATATACTTTTCATCTCCAACAACCTATTAATTTCAATAAAACCAAACAGCACAAATGCATGAATCAGAATCTGCCCATATTTGAGGTGTTTCATTCGTACCATCAGTGTCATTTCAACCGTTGTGTTAATGAGAGAAACAATGTTCCAAAACCAGCATGGTTTGAAGAAATAGTGAGGAATACATGAAACAGTGAGGAATAGGTGAGTATCAGTTCAAGTGGGATAGAGACGGTAATTAGAAATGATTGATGGTGACTCCTCTGAGATCCATTCGTCTAAATGAAACCAGGGGCAGAATTTTTGGAAAACATTTTGTTTAATATCAGGATTCTTCTGAAGCCAAAACTCAACACCCCTCTTTATCCCTGGACACTTGAAAGGATGTAGTTTCAGGCTAGGCTCCTTATTGTGAGTGTTCTTGCTTTCCATGTGCAGGCAGTTCAATGTAAAAGATTCATATTTTTCTTGACATTTTCTTTTTTTTTTCTGAATAAAATAATGTAACACGTAGATGTGCACTGCCTTTAGAATAAAAAGCACTTCTTTTTTTCCAGGCTACATTTCTGATTATCATATGGGATGATGTTCCTCTTGGATGCACTACAGCTAAACTGTTTCCATAGAGATGTTCTGCAGTTCATCTCTCTAAATGTCACACGGACTGACATTTATGTTAAAATGATCGATAAATGATGCACTTCTAGCTTTACCAAGTCCACGGGACTGAGAAATTATTCTCCAAAGAAAAAAAGTATGTCCTTATTATGGATAATGCAGATTTGATTTGCAAAATATGAAGCATTACTTTAGAAGGCCTGTGCTGTGTTCGTAAGGGGATCGATTTGGGCTGCCATCTGGAAACTGTATTCCAAGAGGACAGAGAGAAATGTTTGCTTCGTGACTAAACACGCTGACTAACAGTCTGTGCTTTAACTGGTCTGGGTCAAATCCTTACAGGGAAATCTGCAGAAATCTCTTCTCCACAGCATGCAAAAGACTTTTTTTTCCTACTCGGTTTTGGCTGTCGAACAACGTGGGGGGTTCCCAGAGAAAAAGGTGGTCAGTTTTGTGCATAGGGAAAAAAAAAAAAAACAAAAAACAAAAAACAAACCCCACCGTGTGCCGGCTGCCCAGACCTGGCAGGGAGCTTCCCGGCCAGCCGCCGCTGCACGGCCTGAGAACGTTCCTGCCTCCCCCGGCAGGCCGGAGGCCTCGGGAGCAGGAGAGGAGGCGCAAGGCGGTCACCCGCTCCCCTCCGGTAGCAGTCCCGCCTTCACACCGCGTCTGAGGGGTTCCCGGGCACACGCTGCCAAAACCGGGGAGCCAAAATCACGCTGCCTCTTCTTCCACGGGTAGCGTGGTAACAGCGGCGGGCCCTGAAGTACACCGCTGCCCTTCCGCCACAGCACGCACTGTCTCATCAGCTGCCGCGTAAGACCGGGCAGAGGCGAAGGCGCTTTTATCGCGCCGGGAGCGCCTACATTTGAGGTTTCGCTGAGCGTTTCTCCACCGGCAGCCGGCGCCCCGGCCCGCCTCGCCCTCCGCCTGCCGGGCCTCCACCGCCTCTCCCGGCCGGGGTAAGCGGCCGGGGAGGAGGCGGGCCGAGCCGAGGCGAGGGGCGGCGCGGCGCGGCGCAGCGCCCGGCCGGAGCGGCGGGGGGGAGGCCTGTGCCCGAGCCTCGAGCGCGGCGGCAGGGCGGCGGGGGCTGTGGCGGGGGCGGAGGGGCGCGGGCAGCGGTTGGCGCGGCGAGGCCCGAGGCCGCACGGAGGGCCCAGGCGAGGGATCAGCCGGTGCGGGCCCATCGCCGGCCGCCCTTCCGCCCCGCCGGCGGCGGCAGCAGCGGAGCGCCGTAAAACGCGCGGCGGCTGTCAGCCGGGGGTAGGGCGCTGGGGAAAGGAAGGAGGGTGTCCGGCATGGTGGTGGTGGCGGCGGCGGCGGGGGGTTGAGTTTCCTGCCGGGGTGCGTTGCCGAGCGGTTGGCCTGCCCGGCCGCCGACGCGTCCTCCCGCGGCGGCCTCGGCCGAGAGCTGGGCCTGCCCCGTCTGCGGGCCGAGTCCCGCCTGCAGCGTGGGCCTGCCCTGCGGAAGGCCGGGCGGGTTGTCCTCGGTGGAATCCGCCTGTGCCGAGGGCTCGGCCGCGCGGTTTTCCTCCTTGTTGCGTGATACCGCTTGCTGAAAACAGTGCCGGGCGAACGTCTCTCAAAAGCGTTCGTCTTAGGGAAGCAAAGAAACGTTTCTTGAGCAGCTAGGTGGGGGTCGCGGTGTCCCGAGACTCTAAAATAAGGACGAAAGTCTCCACCCTTAATGGCAAATAGATGATAGGAGAAACGTGCAAATACACAGTCAATGTGACGTGCAGCCTCTAAAAATACCTGTTCAATGAGCTCAAACAGTTTCTTTTGGATCTTGGCAAGACCTGGGATCTGCCTCGAGGTGAAAGCTCCCAAGGGCAGGCTTCATGATTTCATTGCCTGTCTGCAGAGCCCGTAGCAATGTGTTGCTGTTGCATTAAGTGAGCATTATAATTTGTTGTGTCTCTGTGTGAAGGAAGAAAACGGTGGCATATTTCAGAGGAAACAGTGAAAATACAGAGCACAACCTTCCAGTGAGGTAAACCAGTGAAGTTAGTAGGATAAGGGCAATGTGTGCCAACAAAATTCCATTATATTTCCTCTACAGCTTGGGAACCCTGAAGTGCCCTTCAGTAAGGACTACTTAGTGAAAAAAACCCTTCAATAACAGCAACAATTCCAGTTGTCTCTGCTTGAGTTTCAGATACAACCACTGTGTTCTAATATCTTAGCAGCTTCAGCAAGTGCTTCTGGCTTGGCATTTGGTAGCTATAAATCTGGCAAGAACATAGGATTGTAGAGAAGAGGCTTTTAGTGAACTCTCTGCAGCTTTGTGACGTGCAAAGTATATGCAAGCATTTGCAAAAAAGTATAGTCAACTTAATGCTGTGTGCCAGTTCATTATTTGCTCTTGACATTGGATCATACAATTGTAGAATAATTTAGCTTGGAAGGGACCTCTGGAGGTTATCTAGTTCAACTCCCTGCTTAAAGCAGTGCTATCATTGAAGTTACAGGAGGTTGCTCCAGGCCTTGTCTGGTTGAGCTTTCTCTTGAAGGTTTTAAAATGGAATTGAAAGTTAGGTCTGAAATTAAGCCAAATTTGGAGCTAAGTGCCCCAGCCTTTGGAAAGTTACAGAGTTTTAAGCAGTCTGAATGAAGCATACTCTTCCTTGGTTAATTGGAATTTGTGTTTCCATTTTTGGTGTCATGATTCTGATTCTCCAATTAATGCAACAGCCTTCAATGTGCACAATATAGAGATTTTTGGAAGATAAAAAGCGAGCAGAAAAGTATACTGCCCCGCAGCACACAGATTTTCACTTAGAACATAGAAAACTGAAATATTTTTCAAGTAACATTTCTCTGTACATTAACAAAATCAAAAAGGCTGATAAACCAGTTTAGATTTGAAAGGTTTGTAATGTTTTACCAGCGTAATGACTTAGTTATTTAAAGGCTAAAATACTGAGCCCTGCATTCATAGAGGTGCGGTGTAATCAGCTTTATTTCTATGTTTTTAACAGCATGAAGTTCTTCCTGTGCAAAACCCAGCTCTTGCATTGTACTTGCCCACTAAATGAGTTAAACTTATTCACTTAGTGAATCAAGGTTGATGGAATGAAGGTAGCTGATGTTACCCTTTATCTATCTTAATCCATTGTTGTGGTGTCACGGTGTTTCTTAACCTGTGAAGTCACTCTTTGAAGAAATCCCAGCATTATTATTTGCACTGCTCAGTGTCTATAGGTCCCAGGTAAAACATACTTTACAGAAGAGTCTTAAATATGGTGAAAACTTCTTGGAGAAGCTTATCCTCTAAGAAGGCAAGAAAGATGAAGAGTGAAGGAGAAAAAGATAGTGAGATAAATGGAAATACCTGTGCCGTTGTACCTTCATGATGTGTCTTCTAAGTGTCATCTGTGTTTTTCTTAAGTACTCAAGTTAAAAATATACGGACATCTTTCCAGGGGAAAAAATATAGAAACTAAATGGTTATATTAGTTGTGGGATTGAACTTTTCACCTGCTAATGCAAATAATTAATTTCAGCCGACACTGATGGCACTGCTGAAGCTCTAGATAAAAGCACAACCTCAGTAGATGCAGTTGTCAGTGTCCTAAGGACTCCAGAGAAGGTAAGACTGGAGGGTAAAATAAGATGAAAGAATGTGCAGCAGCTCAGCTCTTCCTTTTGTGCAGAGAGTGTAGTCACAGGACCCCTTACAAGACTTGGCAAAACTTCCACCATCCTATTTCAGCTTTTTTCCTCCAGGCAGTAGCTAGTCCACCTACACTGGAGAATGTCAAACTGCATTAGGATGTCATTTGATTCAGTATAAATAGCATTACTTTGACAACAGGATTGCATATGTATCTCTATAAATATGCCCCTTTATACTCACAGCCTATTGAGTATCCTGTTGCTGTTTGAAGTTAAAATTTCCAAACACTGTTCTTATATGTAGTCTTTTAAGTGTGGTGTTAAGATTATGCATGCAAAGATCACGTTATTATAGTTGTTCTCAGAGCTACCTTTTCTGTCAAAGTCATAATCCGTATCAAAAGTATATATGTGGCACTTCTGTTGAGTATAACCTTAAGATGAATCTCCCACTTAAAAAAAAAGGGGGGGGGGAGGTATTGTGGGATTAAAAAAAATCTTTGCCTTTCTTACTATAGTTATGTGGAATGAACAAAGAAACTTTAGAGGCAGCTTCTGCCTTTGTTTCCCGCAGAAAAAAATGAACCTTTATTCATGTTTTGTATCAGCTAGAGCAATCCCTATGGTTACTTTATGATCCTATATTGATCCAACTGTGGCATCTATAGGATCTCTGCACCTGTTCCTGACTTCTAGGCAGCAGGGCTGCAAATTGCTGTAGCTTTTTCTGCCAATTAAGATTTTGTCTAGCCCATGCTTTTTTAGACAGCCCAGTGTGATTCCCCAGCTTTGGTTACAGGAATAAGAAATATTCTGACAGAGCATCCCCCTAAAGCATCAGGGCTTCCCATAGGCCTCACGGATTCACGTCCTCATAACCTTTGTGTGCATCTCTACGTTCACATTGTATGTTTTCAGACTTGCTTTTCTCTGAAGCTGATTATGAAACACAATAGTGCTTTTTTGGTGCATCTGTTCTTAAGTGACTTCTCTAGCACTTTACTACAGCTTTTCATGGGATTCTACAGTATACTTTGCAGTTCTTTCCAGCTTTTGAGATTGATAAGTAGGGTCCTTCAAGTTTCAGATTTCTGAACTAGGTTGGTATTATGTAATACTCCACATGTTTAATTCCACTTTCTGATTTCAGAATCTGTCAGGACCCACAGCAAAACAGTTCCACAAAAAGAGGCACCTTCAGAACAAAGATGAACATTGGGAAAGCTTACAGTGCCTTTAACAACAGCAATGGAACAGATCTAGCTATTGGCTTTACCTCCTCCACAGTAGCTGTCCTTCTATTTGGGACAAACTTTGTGCCTGTTAAGAAGTTTGATACTGGTGATGGTAAACTTTTTTATATTCTTTTGTTGGTTTTGGGTTTTTTGCTAATAGGAGTAATATTTTACCAGCAAATATGAGAGTTTCTATAGCTAGAGTTATAAATATCATCACAGCCTTAATCCATAGAGCATGTTTTAATTTTCTTTGCTATTGTTAGGGTATAAAGCAATAGTGCATGGGTTCAGGATGTGGCAAATCTTTAGAAAAATGTTTTTATGTAGTGTTGTGCACTTTAACAGTGGTGATATGCATTTCGTGAGCATTTCACAATGGAAAGTAAAATGTCCTTTCTTCTACCCTTGTGGGGATTCTCAAATACATACAGTGTTATTTATACTGTAAAAGCTGTTGGACTTTGGAGTATTACCTTTCAATTGTGGACCTAACATAAAAACAATCAAAAATTGAAATTTTAATACTTTTATCTGATGGCTCAGTGAGAGGAAACAATAGCGTCTCTTTCTTACTTGGAATTTTATCACTTTACTGTACTAGGTTGATGTTGTATTTGCACATTTATATGAAGCATAGTCGGTTAGTTACCAGATCCCTAGATGAATAAATCTGCCATTATGTTACTGCAATAATAGTATCTGCATTACAGGCTGGATATAACCTCTCTCTCTTCTTTGTGCCAAATATGGTCCTAACAAGACAAGGCTGGTCTTTAAAGTGAAAAGTCTTAGCTCAGCTGGCATAAAGTTAACTGGTCTGCCTAGTTGACCCTTAGAGAATCTACAAAGGTAGAAGAAATGTGTCCAAAGGTTTTATTATCCTCAATGTCCTGGATTAGTGGAAAAGCCTGAGCTTTGAAGAGTTTTGTCCTGTGCAGTCATCTGTGTTAGCTGCTACTAGGGTGGTGGGAGAAATTTGTGGTAACTGAATATCCTCTTTGTCAGAAGTATGTCAAAATTTTCATGTGTTTGAGAATCGGGGCTTGTGTAAACTTTGTCCAGCAAAGTGTCTTTTGTAGCTGCATATAAAGAATGCACAGTAAGGAAAAGGTTTGACAGAATTATAACACCCCACCCTAAAATAGATCTTTTGAATATATTGTAACGTGGTTCCTGGAAGTTCACGAAGGAGGTGGCCACCTTTCAACTTTTTCTGTACTATTTTATCTAAAACGTAGTATGTTTAGAGATTCACACATGCAGTATTCTACAGATTCTCTATTGTGTGCATTTGATTTTTCCATAGGCATGTTCTTCCAGTGGATTCTCTGTGCCTCCATATGGATAGTTTCTTTGGTCATCAATTTAATCCAGAATTGCCCCCGGTTTTGGCCTCTGGCTATGGTTGGGGGTTTCCTGTGGGCTACGGGTAAGGATACAGAGATTCTATTTCTTGAAACACAAAGTAATCTTAACTTTTCATAAAAAGACAGTGATAAAAACTTTTCCATATATTAGGTAGTAGTTATTTGGTACTTATTTGGCTTTTTAAAGCCTTGGTATTAATGGAGCTGTGCCCGTATAGCAAATACTGTTTTATTATGCTTGTTTTATAAGCAGCGAATTTACACCAAAAATAACTTTAAAAATGGTATTGAGGAAAAGTCCATGTTTAATGT